>NC_090741.1:134511458-134513958 GCF_036898095.1 Palaemon carinicauda | reverse complement strand
TTCAACTCCGAATTCTCATCTAGAATTTTTCTCTCTTTGTGCTAATTCCTTTTTCTTTCAGAAATTCTCGGGATATGTCTTGGGATTAGTAACATTGTTTGGGGAATTTTATTATACATATGCGTTTACGCAGTGGACGTCTGTACTCATATAGATATTTTGATAGAATTGCAAGGGGTCGAAGAGATAGGAAAAGAAATACAGCAGTCATGAC
The DNA here is from genome assembly GCF_036898095.1 of Palaemon carinicauda. Classification (NCBI taxonomy): domain Eukaryota; kingdom Metazoa; phylum Arthropoda; class Malacostraca; order Decapoda; family Palaemonidae; genus Palaemon; species Palaemon carinicauda. The sequence continues at coordinate 134,513,744 of NC_090741.1, read as the reverse complement.
TCCCCCTGTGAGCCCTACCCCTGGACCTAGTGGCGTAGGCCAGACTAATCCTCCTCCAATTGTGACGCTTGTAAATGCCAGGTCAGCAATCCTTCCTTTTCAGGGTCTGGTCAATGGGTTCTTGCCACAAAATGTGGAGTCATGGATTTCATCCGTCGATGCCCATTTAAATGCCAAACAAATCGTAGACCCTTTTGTACAATTACAAGAAGCTAAAAGTTTTATAGATTTTTCTAAGGGGGATGCGAGTGCGTATTTAAGTGGTGTTTCATTTCAAGAAGCAGTTACCTGGGATGATTTCAAAGTTAGGTTACGCGCGGTCTATGGGGGTGAGGAAGCCTTGGATGTAGTATTAACGTTACGAAATACACTTAATCAAGCCACTATGAATCGGCTTCATGTTATTGAGAGAGCAGCTCTCATAGCTGATAGGCTTAATGAATATCAGGACATTTTAGGTAATTCCACTTGGGTTACAAGCGATAACATCTCCGTGAAAGATTTTTTACCATTAATGTATTTAACTTGCATGACACTTATGTTGCCTGAAGCTTTAGTGCGGTGTTTTGATAAGAAGTTAACGCCTGCAAGTACGGAATTGGATGTATATAAACAGATAAAGAAACACATGTCCAAGTGTCCAGATCTCGATCCCGTGTTAACTCAAGTTTTTGCAAAGAATGAAACAAAGCCACTAACAGTGAACATAGTTAGTAGTCAAGTAGCAGGAATGACATGTTATAGTTGCAAACGTCAAGGTCACTTAAGCGCGGACTGCAGAACGAAATTCTGCTCGATTCATAACAGTGCAACTCATTCATATAGCCAATGTTACTCGCGTAAGACACAACAGAATCCCAGAAATACACAGTCAATTCCACAGTCAGTTCCATATGGAAATAAAAAGAAAAATCCTCATTTTTACAATAAGAAGAAACAACCAAATGTCAATGCAGTTCAGAGTCCAAAACAAACAAACACTTCTTCGAATATCGCTGAGCCTGGGTCGTCAAACCAGACCTCGCAAGGTCAGACTAATTTTCAGAATGTGCAGAGCAAAGCAAATACCACATAGTTAACTTTTCCAGAGGGGAAAAGAGTGATGTTGGGTCAAGGTCATTCATGTCAACATCAATAGTATTGAATAATCAATTTAATGTTTTATCAGATAATTGTGAGACAATAGATTTTCCTATGAAACATACGGCCGAATTAAGTAAAACAGTGCATGCTCCCGTAGATTTGCAACGAATTCATACAATAATAAGCCAAAATGAGTTACGGCCAACCTTATATGCTGTAAATTTAGAACACAAATCCTTTACGTTATTTTTTGACTCTGGCAGTCCACGTAATATCATGGATTTGAAGACATATCATTTGTTGTTTTCGAACTCTCCGATTGAAAAATCCGGAATTAGACTTTCGGTATAGGAAATAATGAATTAAATGTCATAGGCACAACTCATGTTCAGTTCAGTCGGTAAACGCACTTTTGCCGATACATTTGTTGTTGTAAAAAACATTAATATGTATCTAGCTGTAATTATAGGATACCCATCTATGGGAAATCAAAACATTATCTTAGCCCCTGCCAAGCACGGCGTATATATCAAAGGGAAATTCTATAAGTCTTCTAATACCTTAAAATCAGTTTTGGATAAAAAGGAGACGACAAATGTAACCGTAACGTACGTTGAAGAACCAATAACTTGTCTCACTAATAAAAAAATAATATACGCGACACAGCAGAATTCTCGTTCACCCGTAATATCATCTTGCACGCAATCTATCGAACCAAACGTACCTTCGAATTTAATAGTGCAAATAAAGAAAACATTACCGGGATCTGAAATATTAATCCTTTCCGACACTTTGAAAACTAACGGATTGTCTGTCACACAAGCTATTCTTACAGTAGGCTCACATCACCAATGTAATAATGAAGTCTGTAATCATTTAAATAACACTTTAGTAATTCACAAAAATCAACATATCTTGGATGTAGAAGTTTATAAACATCGTATTCTTACCGTTGCTGAAATCAATCACTCTCAATCAGTTGCGGATGAATCCCTTTTACGATCTATTAAAAATAAAATCAATAAGGACATTCAGGACGAAGAAATTCAGCAGAAAATTTTGGGACTTTTAACTAAATATCATGATGTTTTTTCCACTACGGATGGATCCTTAGGAAAAACAGATGTGATCGAGCATCAAATAAGGTTAACCCTTTCCGATCACCCGGAGATCTCTACTCCGGTGAAAAGACAGTACCTGCTA
>NC_090741.1:134501458-134508958 GCF_036898095.1 Palaemon carinicauda | reverse complement strand
GATTATTACTTTTGACCTTGAAGGGCAACCAATTCCATCATCCCAGCCACCATTCCCGTGGGTGACTTATCCTTTCCCTCTCCTGCTCCCTTTCGCCTTTTATATTCCACAAAATTTATCGGTAATTATTCTATTTTACTATTTCAATATTAGTCAAATCTGACATTGCTATAATTGTTGTTGAAATTGTTTTCTATCGAGAAATAAAAATCAGACACACTCATAATATTCTTACAAGGACAACAGTAGGTTTTTACAGATAATACTAATTTTTGTGGAAATAGATTCATAGGCCTACGGTAGAGACCTACTTCTTGTTTGGCCAAATATCCAGTAGAGATTACTCTCTTCTCTCTCCCAGGAAATGAACAGCCTACGGCAGTAGACAACTAACTGCCTTATTTGTATTTTCATGCTTTTTATTTTGATGGTGATGAGAAAAAAAAAAGTTTATTATAAAGTACAGGATTTTATGTTTATCCCTTATTTGTTTCGTCAGTTGATGTTGTATATATATATATATATATATATATATATATAGCATATAAATATATATTTATAAACCAAATCTCTGACCTTGTTTATGCATTCATTCTCACTATATTCTTCAGTGATGTGAAAATTTTCATCAAGTTATTGTATATATTTTACTGTAATTTATATCAACCAACTCATTTAATGATGTTATTTAAGAAATGTACATGGATTTTGTGGAAAAAAAAGTCCAGTATAATATGAACATATAATTATTAATCAGTCCTGACAAGAACAAACTATTTAGAGTTTGATACAAAATAAAATATACATATGATTGAAAATAATCTTGATAAAATCATTTGAACAATTTATCAAATAAGATATAGAAATGAATAGATTGATACTCTTATAAATATCAAATAATCATGGCATTATATATAATTATGATATTATTTTTTACAAGGAATCTAAAATATTTTTGACATCATATTTCAGTTTTCTGTTTTAACATTAAATAAAAGTGTTCTGTATGAGAAATCATTCCAATAAAATATACAAAAATGCAATTTAAATATAAGAATTACAAAAAAAATCATGAAAAATAAATTAACAATTTACAATACAAGATTTAGACAACAAAAAAAATCATCTTGTTAGAAAAGTGAAGAATTGAAACATTTATTTGGAATGCTTTTTTTTCTGAAAAAAAAATCTAATATTTAACTTTATAATCAACTTTTGTGTGATATAACATAAAACAATTTTTTGGATGCAACGCTGGGTTACCAGGACAAGTAAGACAGCAATACGCAGCTTTCTTACGACCACCGGGCCCGTAACGATCACTGCAAACAGCACAATCTCTTAGAAGATTATCTGGTATACAGTTCATTATATGGCATTTATCATTCCTTAGTCTTTCAGGTACTTCATGTCTGTTGACAAGAGATCTTTTTCCTCCCAATTTTACTCTGAAATCACCAACAAGTTGTTCACATAGCTCTTTTCTATAATTACGATGGTTTAGTGTTTTCTCTTTTTGGGTGTCCATATGTATTTTGTACAAGAGAAAACTGTTGACAATAGATATTTCAAAAACAAAAAAATATAGCTTTCTCCACCATTTTATGGACTTCTGTATAAAGGCATAAGAAGAACAGTAGTGATCAGCCCTATCAATACCACCCATATTTGCAGTATATTCGCTGATTACTTTTGGCTTTGTTATTTCTTCCAGCACATTTCTTTTTGCAAAACGACGCAAAGTTTTAGTTGATGATGAATGGAACGTTGTAAGCATCGTCACATATCGTTTATCACGCCAACTAAGAACGTGATAGCGGTTACTCTTGCAAAATGACACGTGTTTACCAGGAGAGAGTTTTATCTTGCCTTTTTTTATATTATTTGGAAGTCCTGCCCGATTTGTTTGAATAGTCCCGGTCAGATGAATTTTTCGCAGCAATAGCTCTTTAGCTAACTGAAGATTGGTATATAGTCTATCAGTAAACACGTGGTATCCACTGGATTTCGTTGATTTTGTAACCATATCAACTAATTCCAGTATGATTCTAGTATTGAATTTATGGTTAGCATTGCCAAGAATGTCTGTCGTTGCTTTGCCATAATACGGTATTAGCGCTAAAACATATCCAGTCATTGAGCAGGCTATATCGTACACTTTTAGACCCCATTTTGTAGGTTTCATTGGATTATACATTTTGAATCCAATGCGACCTTTGAATGGGACAGTGGACTCATCGGCGGACAAATTAGCTCCTGGGTGATAATACTGAAGAAATCGAGGCATTACGTAATCTATCACTTGACGAACCTTTGCTCGCCGACCTTCAAAAATGTCATTAGATTCACTCGGAGGAGACACATGTAGGGCCCAGAAAATTTGTAAGAATCGTTTTCTGCTAAACACAGATTTTGTGAATTCCCTGGAATCAACTTTTCTGGCACTAAAAATATCACTGATAGAGATCTTCCGAAGCAACCCAATTTGAATGAGCAATCCATGAAAGGCCATTACTTCTTTTGCTGTTACGTCCTTCCAGTCTTGCCAAACAGAATATTGCTGAAGAGGACGTTTTACGTTGATTTTTTGCCTTGCATAATTATTTGTTTCATCGGCAATCAATTGAAATAACTCCAAGGAAAAAAAATAAATGGAAAAAATCTAGCGGGGTACGCATCCCAGCTCTAGGGGGAAAAAACTGCTGTTTCCCCGTATGAGAATATTCTTTTAGTTTATGCACGTCTTCATTATATTCTTCCCATTCATTTTCTTCATCGTCACTGTCACTACCTTCATCATCGTTCACTTCTAGCAATTCTCGTGGAGGGTCGTAGAGCCTCTCGTCAAAGTCACTGCCAGCGTGCTCAGAATCGGAATCGGATGAAGCATTATTTTCCATGTCCATGTAAACCCCGTTATAACTACCATCACAATTTTCCTCATTGTCGTCGATGCCTACAAAATCATCTTCTGAAGAACACATATCAAGACATTCTAAAATTTCCGACGTAGTTCGCAAAAACTTTTTTGAGGAAGCCATTATATAGGATAAGTGTTTGAAAAGCGATGATCTCGGAAATTATCTGGTGAGACGGGAGTCGATCACAATCGGTACTTGCTGATGAACGAGGCCAAACGCACTGAGAAATGGATATCGTGAGTGTCTGCCTTTATTTATTAATCTAACTCGTCTTTGGGGGAAAAGGGGGGAGAGGATTAATTAAGAAAACGAGGAATATTAATCTTTAAGAACTACAGAAAACGAAGCAACGGTTAAAACAGCGAATAACTTTAATTAATAGAAGCAGTTTATGAATAAATAAGATCTTTTCGGTGGGCTACCAGAGGTAGCCCAAGTACTAGGACGACGTATTTTACTTGGGCTACCACAGGTAGCCCATGGAGTGGAAAGGGTTAAAGGACAAGCAGAAAATTATCTATGTACCCTCGTACAGACTCCCTATGAAATTCCAGAATGAAATAAATGATGAAGTAGGTAAAATGCTAGAAGAAGGAGTCATTAGGAAATCAAACAGCCCTTATAATTTTCCTTTAATAGTTGTACCGAAAAAAGCTCGAACATGGCGTATCTGCGTCGACTTTCGTCGTCTAAACGAGGAGACGATCCCTGATCGATTCCCAGTGCCATGTACTGACGATATTTTGTCTTTGTTAGGTCAGAATAAATATTTTACCAGTTTGGACTTGCTTAAAGGCTTTCACCAGATATCATTAGAATAAGATAGTATCCCATACACAGCCTTCAGCACAGCCAGGGGACATTATGAATTTTTACGGATGCCTTTTGGTTTATGTTGTGCTCCTATAACATTTACAAGAATGATTAACATAGACTTGTTAGGGGATATATTGCATGCCTATATGGATGATCTTGTAATCTTTTCCAACACCTTAGAAGAACATCTACGTAAGTTAAAACTAGTACTACAGATATTAAGACAACATAACTTAAGGGTAAAGATTAGTAAGTGTGAATTTTTCAAAACAGAATTAATATATCTGTGTTTCATGGTGTCAAGCCAAGGTCTTAAAGTAGTCCATGATAAGGTGTCGGCTATACGTAATTTTCCCATACCTACTAATGTCAAGGGAATACAGCAATTTCTGGGTTGTAGTGGATATTACAGGCGTTTTATACGCAACTATTCAATAATAGCCGCTCCTTTAACTGATCTTACGAAGAAGGGCGTAGATTTCATATGGTCTGAGCAACATCAACAGGCGTTTAATACTTTGAAAGATGAACTGTGTAGTTCTCCTATCTTAAAATTTCCTGACTTCGGTAAAGAATTCTTCATTGCAACAGACGCCTCAGACTTAGGAGTAGGAGGGGTATTGCTTCAGCAATATGATAAACAATTTTTCCCGATAGCTTTCTATTCTCGAAAATTGAGAACTTCCGAAAGTAAGTATGCAGTAATAGACAAGGAAGGGCTAGCTATTGTTAATTCGCTAGTGCATTTCAAGTTCATAATTTACGGTTATCCCGTTAAGGTTCTTACTGACCATAAACCACTAACAGAGTTCTTTAAGGGCTTCAACCACAGCCCTAAACGAACTCGGTGGCATTTGATCATTCAAGATTTTGGCGCAAGAATCGGGTATTTACCTGGGAAAGCAAATATCATTGCGGATGCATTATCACGCAGCCCCGTGTCATCTTGTACGGAGCCTTTAGCTGAATTAATAGATATATCAACATCCATGCCTATTGTTAAAACGATATCTGAACAAGAAGATTTAGGCTGGAGCACTGAATTGTTACAGACTGAGCAAAGAAAAGATCAGAAAATAGAAACAATTATAAATGCTTTGAAAGGCAATCATAAGGAAAAGGAATATATAAAGTATAAGCAGCAGAATTATATAATCAAAGATAATATTCTGTGTAGGACTGTGACAAGGAAAACCCGCAATACACCCCATGTAACTAACGACCAGGTGGTAGTAGTACCAATCTCACTTATTTCCACTGTCCTGAATTGGTTGCATTCAAATCCATTACATGGACACCTGGGGTTCTCATTAATGTCAGAGAAAGCCAAATCATTGTTTTATTGGCATACGATGCTTACAGATATAAAAAGACACATAGCTAATTGTCGCACATGTCAGGAAAACAAAGGGCATACGAAAACACCTGTCAGCCTAGGAGCTTATCCTGTGCCCAATCAACCCTTTGAAAGAATACATTTAGATTTGTTAACTGGCTTTACGAGTCAGACAGAGGAAATAAGCACCTCTTAGTAATTATAGATGCTTTAACTCGATATACAGAACTAATAGCGCTTAAAACTAAAACTGCGATTGAATGCGCTAGGAAGTTTTACGAGTGTTACATTTGTAAACATGGAATTCCATACATGATAATCTCAGACTCGGGTGGTGAATTTAATAATAACTTTCTTACCTCATTGTGTGAATTCCTCAGCATAAAGAAAATAAATACCATAATATATCACCCAGAGTCGAATGGGCTAGTGGAAAGAGCAAATAGGAAGATATTAAATATATTAAGAGTAACACTAGGGGGATCAGACCCCAACTGGGATATTGCAATACCGGCAGCACTGAGTACTCTGAATCATTCATATCATATATCAATTAAAATGTCACCGCATGAAACATTGTACGGTACCCCAGTTAGAACGCCTTTCCATGTATTAACGCCTACAACTAATCTATCAAATCCTTTTAAAGAATGTATAAATGCAAGTATAAGTCGATATGATATCCTTCGAAAGAATTTAGAAGAATCACAAATCATAATGAAAAAGGAATCATGATAAAACAGCGAAACCAACTAAAACACATACCGTGGGTGATAACGTATATATTCAAATCAATGTACGAAAAGGGCTCAATTATAAACTAACACCTAAGTTTGAAGGCCCATTTAACATTTTGGAAACATTAACGGCCAATAGGTTTAGAGTTCAAAACGTATCCCAACCCACTGATGAGAGAATAGTACCATTGGCTCACATAAGAAATTAAAAAGAAAAGAGAGGGAAAGAAGTGAGGGAAAATTTTTTTTATTTTATGTGATTAAAAAGTTTTCTTTTTAATACAGGAGTAATTACATATATTTTTCTCGTTACAGGTTTCAAAGATGAATTTTTTGTTGCTGGGAGTGATATTGTTCGCTCAGACATTTTTCACGTGTGGGATAAGCTCTAAAACTAAAAGTATAAATTTTAAATATGGCACTATAGTTGAAAGACAAGAAGACGTTTTTATTACATCAACCAACGTAGTTGAAGAAGTGAATATGCAAGCAATTTTTCTTCAAGAGAATGATATCACTAGCTTAAGAACCGCCATTTCAAGGTTTTCTGCCTCATTGGATGAGTTGCATAGAAGACACTTTCATTTGACTACAGAGAGTTTGTTTGGATCAACATTAAAAGTTGCAGAGATACTATCTGATGACTTGAAAAATAAGACTTACGAGACAGGATCTTTGGCTTATGACCTTTTGATGTGGACTGTAGGACACGAACATAAAGAAAGACGAAATCCGTTTATTTATGCTGCATTAAACATCTTTGGGTCGATTGCAAGTTTAGGTTTAGGAATTTCCAATCGTCTTAAAATTAGTAATCAAAATAAGAAAATTGAGTTCTTGACTCATGAAGATGAATTGATTATGTCAGAACTAAGGAATCAGTTAGCTTCAATCAATAAAATTAGGGATTTAGTAAATGAACATTCAAATAATATCATTCAGATTATGGAAGTACAGGATTTGTTGGCAACGTTAACGTATTATGATTCAAAGATAGATCACATACATAACAGAATTGCACATTTTATTGAGAAATCCAAGGATTATGTAGAAGCTATCACGTTAGCAATTAAAGGTGTACGGTCGCCCCATTTGTTGCCTATAAATTACTTAAAGTTAATTCTGGAGAACGGAAGGGATAAACTAGGCTATGTTCCTTTGTTAGACGAACATAGGTTAGAATTTTATTACAGCCTAATTACAGTAAACGTTGATAATAACAAGATTAGGATTACAATTCCCTTTGATTCTTCTGATGCCTGGCAATCTTACAGGATATCACCATTTCCGACTTTCATGACGAATCACTCAAATCCAGTAATATCCAGTTTGACAGGACACGTATTGATTTCCCCAGACAAGGAAACATATACGGTCATTAAAGACTTAAATCAATTAACTCACTGTTCAGACGCAATGGATAGAAAAATATGTACAGCTGACTCATTTGAATTCCATAAAAACTTAATGGATTCATGCGAGTTAGGTATAGTGCTAGACGGTGCTCTCTCCCATACAAGTGAAAATTGTCTGGATAAGCTTTATCCCTTTGACAATAATAAGTTCAATTGCAGACTGAACAATGGCTCGTGGATACGATACGACAAGGACGGCTTCAATGTATCATGCCTCGACGGATCCACGTCCTTCGCCCACATCTTCGTTGCAGCAGATGGTTGTATCGGGACTT
>NC_090741.1:134478958-134493958 GCF_036898095.1 Palaemon carinicauda | reverse complement strand
ATTGGTGGAGAGAAGGAGAGGGCCATGTGGGATAGGAAAAGTGAGAGCCGCAGCGGTTGATAGGGTCATCTTTGCATTGCAGATGGCCGCTTCTTGAAAAAGACCCTAATTCAGGTCCTTTGGCTTACCCTTGAGGGAGCTGTAGCGGGGAGCAAGAGTGGCGGCAATGGCTGGCAGAAAATGGTAATAATAGTTGGTCCTGTTCAAGAATTCTTTGAGAGCTTTAGCGGTCGAGGCCACGGGAAAGTGTTGAATGGCTGCTACCTTCTCTGGGAGGGATGGACTTCTTCAGGAGTGATGCGGTGCCCTAAGAACGACACTTCGTTGGCGCTGAAGGTACACTTCTCGTACCGGACTACAACCCCGTTTTGTTGCAGGCGGTCGAGCACTATGCGCAGGTGACAGAGGTGTTCCGCATTTGAGGAGGAAAACACAAGTATGTCATCCACATAATATATACAGAAGGGGAGGTCCCCTAAGATGCCATCCATGAGACGTTGAAACGTAGCCCCAGTATTATGAAGGCCAACACAGGAGTAATTGAAGGTTTATGTACCAAACGGAATGGTGATGGCGGTACTTGGGGATGTCTTCTGGGTTCATAGGCACCTGATAATAGCCCTTCAGGAGATCGAGCATAGAGAAAACCTTTGCTTTGTGCAGGTAGGAGGTCACGTCGGCGATGTTTGGGAGGTTGTATTGATACGGTTCTGTTTGCATGTTCAGGCGCAGGTAATCTCCGCATGGACGGAGGGAGCCGTCTTTCTTCAGAACGATGTGTAAGGGTGACGACCATTGGTTGGAGGACTTTTGGCAAGGGCCCATTTCCTCCATTTCGGCAAACGTGTGTTTGGCGGCTGCCAATCGTTCCGGTGCCAGAAGTCTGAATTTTGCGAATACTTTGGGTCCCGTCGTCTTGATATGGTGATAAATACTGGGCTTGGCAGTAGCCCTGGGCGTTTGGCTAAGTTCGGAACAGAAAACTTCCGGGTATGACATTAGGATGTGGGCGTAGGCATCCGTGGGTGCGCTGATGTGAAGAGGGAGGTTGGAGGGGACGGGTTGAAGAGGTGTCGACAAGTACGAGTCTACGTTGAGCAATCGTCTGTGGGCGATATCGACCAGAAGGATGAAATCTGCCCCGAGGACTGGCAATGTGATGTCAGCAACCAGAAACTTCCAATTAAATTTACCATTTCCAAACGATAATGTAATGTTCTCGGAACCGTATATGGGTATCGCAGATCCGTTGGCCGCTACCAAGCGGACGTAGGCAGACGTAGACAGACTACGTCGTGTCCTGAAGTGTTCCCTTGGCAAAAGAGAATGACAAGCAACCGTGTCTACCATAAATCGCACGCCCGTTCCTGCATCATGTAAAAAGAAAATATTAGAAACACGGGAGGCCACCGCCACGAGCGATGGCCTACTCACACGTTTTTTGGCCACTGACAATCCTTGGCACATTTTTTCGCGGCTGCCCCAAATCTGGTGTGGTAGTAGCAAATCTGCGGCAGATGCAAGGCAGTAAGTGGCTGTAGAAGTCGTTGGCTGGGGCACGAGCGAGTGGTGGGTGGTGGGTGGCTTTGTCACCCCTTCGGCACGTCACGGGGTAGGCGAGTATGTTCTACGGCATTCACGTCAGTTTCGGTTGATGTTGAATAGGCTTCCTCTTCGTCAGGAGTTGAGGCGTTGATGGATGTCTTGAAGTAGCTGTCCATAAGGGTGTCGGCTTGGTTATCAAGTCCTTTATGGGTAAACTATTAACGTCGGGTATGGCAGCACGTACAGGTTCGGGTAGACGGCATATCCAAAGGGCACGAAGTAGGGTCCCCTCTCGAGGAGAGCCGTCTGCAGCAGGTTTCAGGCGAGCGATCCTGGTCATTTCCCTAAGGGCGAGAGAAGCCCTTTGGTCCCCCAACGGTTGTTGAGAGAGCTGAAAAAGCTTTGCTATACGGGTGGCTGGCAACGGCGAGTACTGCTGCAGAAGGTATGTTTTAAAGGCGTCATACGCTATTGGGGTGTCTCCTTGTTCACAAAGCCAGTCGGATATTTTTGGGAAGGTGTCCTCGGGTATCGCTGCAAGAACATAATCTGCTTTGGTGGTTGAGCGAGTCCCGCCCTTGATATGAAACTGGACTTCTGCGCGCTGAAACCAAGCAAATGCCTCTCCGCTGGCGAAAGACGTAAGTTTCAATGGGGCAGTCGCACCGCCATCTTCCATAGAGTCTACAATAGCACCAACAACGGAGGGTCTAGGGGTGTGGGGGGAAAGGCGTGAGGAGCGAGTCGACTTCCGTGGTCACCAATATGACGAGCCGGGAGAAGGTTGTGACTCGAAGACAGGATGAAAGCAACTGAGTAACTTTATTACAGACACTCGCCTTTAAATACAAAAACACAGTGCAACAGGAAATTTCTTGTTCAATCGACACCGTACCGGTTAACAGTTAACAGTGAGAAAGACAGACACATTATTTCAGGTTCATTGCAACCGGAAATTTCCTGTTCAACTGGCACCACACCGGTTAACAGTTAACAGTGAGAAAAACATACATGTTATTTCAGGATCTTTTTAGAGCGAGGGGAGAGCGAAGATGTAAGCATAATATATACACAAAATGAAATTTTGTTACTATGTACAATCGTGTGACACACGGTTGGTACACTAAGGGGCGTTTACTTTACATTATATTTAAAAATGATTCATGAATTAGTAATTAAAATAATGAAAATAGAGGTGCTGATTGAGGTCTTGAAGTTGGTGAAGTGGTTGTCCTTAAGCGGTCAACTTTTATCATCAAGTCCTTCATGCGCAAAATATCGACGACAGGGATGGGAGCGTGCACAGGTTTGAGTAGGCACTTGACCCCAAGAGCACAATATTTGTCCTTTCCTTGAGGGTGGGCGAGACCATTTGGTCCCCCAACATGTTAAAAGTGATGAAAAAGCTTGGCTATACGGGTGGCTGGCGATGGTATGTACTGCTCCAAAAGGTATGTTTTGAGAGTGTCGTACGTTATTGTGGTGCCCTTTTGATCGCATGCTTAAAAAGGTTGCGTGAACATTAAGGTTTAGAGCGTGATATAAAATAAATAAAAAAAAAAAATAATATTACAGCGTACGAACGTGAAAAGAAACACATGCGGTAAAATATACAAGAGATCCCAGTCTTTTTTCTTTACTTTGCATAATATGTAAATTTTTAAAGTGAGTGGCTCCATAGCTCTTATTTACATTAGTTATATGATGTAAAGAAAAGTTGAGGGATAGAAGAATATAAAAGTAAACTTCACTGGGAAAAAAATATTTCTCTAAATTAGAGCACAAGGGGTTAAACCAGCTCTACGAGTGAAAGTTATTTCATGGCAAAAGGTATAGACGGAAGGAAAAGGATTTTTTTTTTGAAGCCTTTGCAAAATATATTTTTCTAGTATCTTTAAATTCTCATTTTATTTTTTCTGTATTTGATAAAAAAGGCTAATTTTCATACATACCTAATTCTTATCTCATTTGTAAACATTCCTAATTAAAAAAGGAGAAAAAAAAAAATCTGAAAATCACTTTTTGCCTGATAATCTACAATAAACATGGAATATAGAGAACTCTGAACTCACCGAGTGAGAAAGAAAAAAAAATATGCTGAAATTCAGCAGTCTTTACTCACATCAAATAGGAACGATGATTAAGGTGAAGAGATGGAATTCCGTATTTTTTTTCTTTTTTTCTTTTAGGAATATCTCTTTTAAAATTTTTTCAATTGCTGGGACAGAGAAACCTCGTTTTTCTGTGTTTACTTCAACGGGTTCGAAGAAACTTTTTTTTTTATGCATATTTTATGTGTTCATTTGTTTTAAGAGTTGGGGATGGAGGCAGAAAAGTCGTTGAGGATATTACTTTCCAGTAATTACTTGCGTTTTTGTATATAATAAATCAAAGTTGAAATTTATATTACTAAATTTTTCAACACTGTGGATTAATTTTTTTTTATTTATTTTGTTATCAGCGATGCATTATTTATGTTTACTGATCTGTATTGGGGTAGAAAGATATCATAAAATACGAGAAAAGTTATTATTATGTGGACATTAAATAGAGATATTTTTGGGGAAGCCAGTTACTTCTCCGCGTTGTGTTGTACTAAGGTAAAAATTAGATTAAATTCTTCCGGCTAATTTAATGTTGAACTCTTATTTACACTATGTACGTAAAAAGCATTGAGAAATTAGTTCCTTCATTAAGGTTTAAGGTTTAAAGGCCGATTATGAACGGCAGAGGCCAGGGACAGTACCCAAGCCTCTACCATCCAAGCTAGAACCAAGGAGGGCCAGGCATTGGATGCTTATGATTCAGCAGATAGACCCCTAAACCCACCATCCTTAGCTCAAAAGGATGGTGAGATTGAAGTAACCAAAGGAACTAACGAGTTTGAGTGGGAATCGAACCCCAGTGTGGCGATCACCAGTCAGTGACGTTACAACATCGGCCACCACAACCCTAAGAATATAAAAAAAAGTGACGAGGCTAAATGAGACAACTGAAACGCAAGAAAACGTAATGTTTACAAATAATCGGTTGAGCATAGGTGATACAACTTGAAAATTAAGATTGTTACATGAACATTATGATTTTCTTGTTTTAGGACTATCAAATGGAATTGTTTTCTGAATAAAATTTATCGAAATGTGGTAATATTAATGATTTGGGGAGAACTCAAGTAAATCATCCGCGTTTATACGGCAGATATTCCGTTTTTATTGATACAAAAGCATATCGAATTACCACTGTCATCCTTTTTATTATTCTTGCCCTTTAATATTTCAGTTGAACCTTGAATTGATTTACCAATTATATGGACATTGAATAAAAAGATGAAAACTATGATTCAATAACTATTACTAGAGATAGGGTGCCAAAGTTTTCTTTATCTTTTTCTTAGGTTATTTGTTGCGTAAAACGATCATAAAAATCATTTAGGAATTTTCACAAAAATTTCAGATCTGCACAGTACACCATTTCTGTTGAGTTTGGATTGGATTAGCCAGGTTTGGTTGATGTTTACTGTTCACAGTACATTTACAATATCTGTGTGTTGATGTTGTTTATAAGCTCAAGAATTTTGTCACATAGAACATAACTCTTAAAGAAATCATAACATATTAGATTTTTTTATGCCTATGAATGTATGAATATCGTACCTTTTTCTTAAGCTAGTTCGTAACATTCCAAAAAGACGTGATATGAGATAATTTGGTAAATGCGACATTTTACCTGATGCTATTTTATCATAACAAGTGACATTTTACCGGAAGTTATCTTGTCATAGCAAGTAACATTGGATCAAAGACTGACTGGCAAGATGGGAATAGTGGTCAAGTCGGTAATCATAGAAAAGTCTCACTTTTTGTAAGCATATTATACATCGCATGGCTCTTCCAAACCATCTACTGTAAGGCTGTCCTTCCAATGCTCCCCTATGTGACCTTTCATCTGGTACTAATATTCGAGGATGGACAGATAAGTTCGTAGTGATGTTCATGGACAATCAAAAAGGCTATTTCTAGATATTTTTTATTTTCTAAATTATATCTCAAGACAGAATATGTTTAGAGACCAAAACATTCTACTCGTTTATTAAAAACGCAAATATGTAAATATATCAGACATCATTCAGGAAATTAGAAATAAAAAACGAAGAGACAAAATAAGTAAATGAGACCTGCTTTTTTAGGATTTTCTGATGGAAATCTAAATATATCGCCATAAAAAGCTCGCTTCCCACTACATTTTGCCAGAACACTTACCCAAATGAATATTTTTGAATTCGCTTAGGCCCATTTGAATTGTAAAATAGATATTCCAGATGAAAGATAGGCCTAGAAGATTATTTTCAACGCTTGTTGAAGAGTATTTCACATGCTAATTAATCTTATGAAAACTATATTTTTCCCCCGTGAAAAAACAAAAAATAAGATGGGTCTTCGGGAATGCCTAAAGCGTAGGGAACGAAGTAGAGCGTCTTATGGATTTTCCCAAAGGATACCGTCTAAGTCAGTATGATTTATTCTACTTCAAAGGATACCATAATTATGAACTTTTGTGGGTTCGCAATTCTACGAAAAATCCATGTAAAAATCCTTGTACAAAAGGAAAATTATTACATTGAATAAAGAACATTAAGACAATAACTTTCATTAGCTCCCCTAGGCCTTCAGATATCAAACCATTTAAGGAATAAACTGATGGTGTACATGTATTTCTTGCTGTTATTATTTGGTATAAATACATCGTCGGCATAAAAAGTGAAGAATTCTGTAGTCTCTTATATGAAAAAAAGTAAATAATAATAATAATAATAATAATAATAATAATAATAATAATAATAATAATAATAATAATAATAATAATAATAATAATAATAATAATGAATATTAAAAAAAATTATGTAAATAGTAATATCAATAATCATATTATTAAAACCTACTAGTCCAGAATGTTGTATGATATGAATCGCTGACCAATGTTGTGAAGAACATAAAGTGTATCGAGATATTCGTATTTTTGGGGTCTGTGATTTCAGTGTAAATGAAGATGAAGTGCAACTTAAACGATAGATACTTCAAGTATGATATGAACACCATTTTTTTTTCTTTTTTTCAGGTAATTCAACAGGTTTTAATGCTTTTCGGTAAAATCTATCTTCAGCAAAGGCCCTTTGAACG
The DNA here is from genome assembly GCF_036898095.1 of Palaemon carinicauda. Taxonomy (NCBI): domain Eukaryota; kingdom Metazoa; phylum Arthropoda; class Malacostraca; order Decapoda; family Palaemonidae; genus Palaemon; species Palaemon carinicauda. Next base: position 134,487,236 of record NC_090741.1, on the reverse strand, counting down.
AAGTCATTTGTAAAGAAGCTATTTTAAACAAAACAGCTAGGTCAAATTGTACATTAAGGTAAGGTTCGTATTTAACGACTACCACGTTTGGTTGTCCGCATAATGTGCCATGTTGATGTTTTTTTTATTATTATTTTTTTTTTATTTATTTTTTTTTTTCGAAATTTGAAAGGCATAAATGGAGCTTCAAGACGGTGATTTAAAGTCTCTCAAAGGTTCCTTACTTTATAAATGGTAGCGAGCTCAATCTGCCCGTTTACAATTAGTTTGTTTTTTTATTCTGGAAATTATAAAGCATTTTTTTTCCTTGGTAACAATCGAAACTAACCCATCATGGATATTATAGTGTCTAGTTGTAAAAATAATAAACTAGCTTGTAAAGGATTTATTTATAGAGAGCAGAATTTAGATGAAAACCTTGAAATTGTTTTTTAGCGTTCTGAAGATACCTGTATTGGTCGTCGAATAGCAAACACTAGTAGAAGAAGACCAAAATTTCTATTTTCTTCATTCAACGATCTTAGCGAGGTTAAAATGTATCTTCCACGAACAAATAATTTTGTGGAACGGTGCTACACAAAGAGGCACAAACACAGATTAACTGGACGGTGTCTCCAATGGTGGGCTCTTTGACTCAAGGTCATAGCCCCTAAGAGGTGAAAACTTGACCATTGCTGTCAGTCTTGCAAGATCTGGGCTCATGAAAATCTGCTTTTAGAGTATTGGTCCGTTCCAAAGCCGGCCATATACGCAGAAGACAGACCGTATGGTTTGTCCTGCCGGACTGGAGCAGTGCTCTTGTCCTATGAAAAATGCCCACACACGCTATGGACTAGCCTTCTTAGTTCAAGAGGATTGAGCACACAGGATTAAACCTACATGGTTGCGTTTTTGGTAATTGTTAACCAAATTTGGTATATTATGGGTGTGTCAAGTACAATTGGTAGCCTATACTAATTTTGAAAAATCTAAATTTTGGTATTATATAGTATCTTTATTTTCTACATAATATAAATCTGACTTGAAATAATTTTTTTCTCTTGAAGTCTTTATAGGACTACCTTTTCTGTTTACCCCTTTTAATCAGAAAGTCCAAATGTCTCTTGGGAGAAATATACTATGAGGATTTTTGGACTTTTCTGGAGATTATTTCATGCTAAAGCACTACTGCACCTTTAATTAGGCAAACATGTTTTTGCGTTAACATATAGAAATTTGAAAAGGTTTGTGTTCATATAGGCAAAAAAAATTTGATAGATATATACATAGGTTAATAGAATTACCGGTAGCTACTTAATTCATCATCTATCCATATTTTACACCGTTTTTTTCCCTGAAGAGAATTTATAACACTTAATCGGAATATTCAGTTTTGCCCTTTCTTCCAATATTCTTTTTTTTTTATTATTATCAGAATACAAGATACTATGGCGAGGATATGGCAGAATACTGTGCGTTTTTAAAGACAAAATTATACAATGAAAAAGGAAAGTAAATAGAAAGAAATCATAACTTTTTGAATGAAAACCTAAAATAAAGTTCAATGGAATGCAAAATATTACAAACTTGTTTAGGAAATGGATAGTTTGGCAGACGGAAACTTAAAAAAATAAGAAAAAGATTTAATAGTAGTTACTCTACTAACAAGATTATAAGAAAATGTCAAAAACATAGTAAATGGCAATTACTGATTTTCTATCTCTTTGACTGAAAAGAAAATACAATTTGTGTATCATATGCAAAAATTAAAGACATAAGTCATAAAGAATATAACCATAAATAAATTTTCGAAAGTTATGATATATATTGCATTCTTTTTTAGGTAATGCAATAAGTCAAAAGAATGTGAAATGCAATTATTATATCATTGTACTATAGAAAGTTTTTCGATCAAGGCACAAAGTATGACATACTGTAAGTGTCAAAATATGCGAGTCAACCCAGACGCCCTGTTAGTCCGTGCCCACTTACACAAAAGACTGGCTGGGCATACTGCCAATCGCGGTGGGAGTGGCCTGTCCGGTAAAGCATGCTGACATGATACGAGGAATGGCTGTTCAGCCCCCTATACCCGTTAAGGATTGTCGCGTTCGTGCCAGTCACGATCAGATCAGTGCGTCAGTCCTCTGCATGTATGGCGTGCTTTACTTTTCAGAGTTTGTTGGGCACATTTGCAAGGGAATCAGCTCGCCTAAGAGCCAAAATCATCCAAGATAAGCCCTCAGAAGGTATGTAGAGTCGCTCAGCATAGAGAGCATAACAGAAGGCAGAGAGTTGCAGTCGCTGAGCTTAAGGAGCATGGCCGCTGGGAAGACCAAAAATCAGGACCAACCGGATCCAAAAGGAAAAGTTTTAGTGGTAGAAAAAAGTAATTATAATAGCAAGTCTCAGTAAATAGAAGAGACTGGGAGAGGAGGGAAGATTCTTCAGTAGTATGTATAAAGAGTAGTTCTAAGCATCAAGGTTTATCCCAGCTCAAGGAGGGTAGATACTAAGTGGAAATGGAAGGATTGAATGATGTTGGAGAGAGTCTGAAGAGGGTAGCTGACTTTGGCCACAAGCTAGAAAATCATGGGATTAGCTTATCAAAGGGACAAGGACTCAACTTGAGAGATAAGGGTGGAGGCTAAATGGAAAGGAGGGAGGGCCTGTTATGGTAAGGGACAGGATTGGTAACTGGGAAATGAACGGTGACAGGCATTTGAGAGTTGACTGGATTAGGAATGGTAGGTAGACGATGGGGAGGCCTGGAACGTGGGTCACCTTGAGGCTTTAGTGGTTGTGGCGGTGCAGCTGTTGCTGTGGTAGGTGGGAGGGTGGCGCATTGCTTTTCAAGGCAGACTACCTTGTAGTCACCGGAAAGTATGGCTCTCAAAAAACGCTATAAGAAAGTAAGTAACCCTACAAAGGAATAAATATTTTTGAATAATTTCAGAACTCTTTAGTACGAAAAGAAAATAAAAGAAATTAGAAAAAAGAATTAAATGTATAATCGAATCTAGAGATCTACAGATTGCGGTTTATACAAGACACCCTGATTACATTATTATATCCAAAAAAAAAAAAAAAAAAAAAAAATGTTCAGAACTTGTCGTCTTTCCCCCTTGTTTTTTTTTTTTTTTTTTTTTTTTTTTTTTTTTTTTTTTAGAACACTTGTGCACATAAACAGTATACATCTTGTCTGTGCTTATTTGAAACACTCTTAATTGATAAAAGTTCTAGATTCTTTTATATTTCTCCATAAAGTTGTTTCCATGACAAATATCATATATTTAACTTCATTGAAATTGTCACTCAAATGACATCGCTCAAATTATGCTAAATTTATCAGGTAGAGGTTCACTCTTACTGGCACATTAGGAATCACTCACAATTAAATAATTTTGACTTTACGCCAATTGACTTGGCTCAAAACGACATCGCTATACTTGCCTTCGCTCAAATGACTGGCCACGAATTCACCGTGTTACAGACAATTTTGATTTTTTTTTCTTCTTTTTTTTTATGGCTGTTTCAATGCCATCATCAAAAAGTTAAGTAATTTTGCCTAAAAATAGAAAGATTGATATTTCGAAATTGTTAATAATTACCTTAAATTGGACGATAAGCAACTCTTTTGACATTATTTAGAACAATGAAATAATTTATTCCGAACTCATTCGGTTCTGATAATCAAATACTTCTTTATTTATAATGAAATGATTTTATACTTTTGGTCTTACGCATGGATCATGGAATATGATTCTAGATAATTGGAAATATATACTTATAAAACTCCAGGCTGTTTCTAGGTGTCTGACTCAAAGGAACGTTAACCATTAAAAAACGAGAACAATGCCTTTGGGAGTCACCGAACAAGTATAAAGTTGGTAAAGAGATGTAATTAGAGAGATGTAAAATTCATGACAATTTACGAGCAATAGGAACCTGTTTGTCATTCTAATACTTAGCGAATTTTCTTTCAGTGTTTACGAATCTGAAAATATTAGCCATTCGATCTCATCCATTTCTGCAGCCCACCTGAAAAAAAAAGAAAAAAAAGGGGATAATATCAACGAAGACTAAGAGAGAGAGAGAGAGAGAGAGAGAGAGAGAGAGAGAGAGAGAGAGAGAGAGAGAGAGAGAGAGAGAGAGAGAGAGTGATAATGTCCAGCATACATAAATATTTTGTGCAGGCAAGCAGTTAGGTTGTAACTGAGAGACTCGTGAATACAACAAACTTCATTCAATAAAGGCACAATGCTTTTATAAAAAAACAGTCACAGAAGGTCAAATTTTTTAAACAGTTCAGTACAGTTAGATAAAGGTATGAACAGGCTATCAGTGCGAGGGGATAAGAAAAAAAGAAAAACAAATCGGAAATTCCATTACCGTGTACGAGGTAATGTGATATACGAGCGGTACATGCTTCCGTCCCCATTAAAAAAGGTATGCATTTCACATTCATGTCTTTTTTAAACCACCCTGGTTTTGAGAAGCTTACTGTAGGCGGGTCATCTGGCAGTAGATATGCAGCATTTATGTGATCGTTGGAGACCCCGTCTTCTTTACCATGCACGTTGAGGAAAAATGCTTTCAGCATACGATGGATCATGAGGAAAACCCGTGTAGGAGGACGTTTTATATATATATATATATATATATATATATATATATATATATATATATATATATATATATATATATATATATATATATATATATATATATATATATATATATATATATATATATATATATATATATATATATAGCAGCAGAGCGTATGGTAAAGCTTTTGTTAAATGCTAAAGTTCCTTTCCACTGTCTTTAGAAATAGTTTAGAATGTCATAACAAATCATATCAATTCGAATTAGGTTAATCATAATCCTTGGCCTTCAAAGCAAAGCATTAGACACCCCATATCTTGAAAGCGAATGGGAATTGGTAAAACTACCAATGATATAAGCTTTCCTAAATTTCACTTCGTGGCGATCAGAAAAAGCATGTGGGGATCTGTAAAATATTATATATGGATTTTGGGTTTGACAACCCATTTATTTAGGTATATATATGCACAACAATAAAAACCTGTTACTTAGTACACTCGTGATGAATACAAACTCATCATCAAAGCCTAGAGCACTGGACTATAAGATATATTCGAGGATAAAAAGGTGCCATATGGTCTTGATATTGTTCCTATTTCTCTTATAATTCATCACCTTCTATGAAATAAAAATTAAAATTTTGCATATTACTTTTTCTTCTTATAATTTGATCTCATCTTTTATTTATTTCCTTATTTCCTTTCCTCACTAGACTATTTTCTCCTATTGGAGCCCTTTGGCTTATAGCATTTTGCTTTTTAAACTAGGGCTGTAGCTTCGTAAATAATAATAATAATAATAATAATAATAATAATAATAATAATAATAATAATAATATAATAATAATAATAAATTTTATTCTCTATTTGTACAGAGATAAATGGTTCAATTTCTAAATTATTTTAAGAATCTTAATCACCCTTTTTCTTGAAAAAGATCAAATAGTGTGCTAATTTTGAATTCATAATTATTTTTTTAATTAATGAAATATGAAATTAAGGCCAGTTGAATTATTTTATTAATTTCATATATATTGCTTCTTGATTCATAATATGATAATAAAAATAATAATAATAATAATAATAATAATAATAATAATGATAATAATAATAATAATAAAGATAATAATGAAAATAATAATAATAATAATAATAATAATAATAATAATAATAATAATAATAATATTAAAAATTATGTTGATAATAAAAATAATAATAATATTAATAATAATAATAAAAATGATAATAATAATAATAGTAATAATAATATTAAAAATAATAACAATAATAATAGTAGTAGTAATAGATATATACATACATACATACATATAACAAGGCAATTCTCCTAATTTTGGGGGGTTGCCAACATCAAACAAAGGAAACAGAAAAGGGGACCTCTCCTCTCTACGTTCTTCCCAGCCTGACAAGGGACTCAACCGAGTTCGGCTGGTACTGCTAGGGTGCCACAGCCCACCCTCCCCCGTTCATCACCATAGATGAAGCTTCATAACACAGAATCCGCTACTGCTTCTTCCTCCGCGGTCATCCAAGGCATCGGAGGAAGCAGCAGGGCCTACTGGAACTGCGTCATAATTGATCGTCATCCATTCCTATTTCTAGCACGCCCTCTTGCCTCTCTCACAGCTATCCTCCAATCACCTAGAGCTTCCTTTACTCCATCCATCCACTCAAACCTTGGCCTTCCTCTTGTACTTCTCCCATCAACTTCTGCAATCATCACCTTCTTTAGCAGACTGGCATTTTCCATTCTCTCAACATGGCCAAACCACCTCAACACTTTCATATCCACTCTAGCTGCTAACTCATTTTTTACACTCGTTCTCACCCCCACTGTTCCGTTCCTAACTCTATCTACTCGAGATACACCAACCATACTCCTTAGACATTTCATTTCAAACACATTCAATTTCTGTCTCTCTGTCACTTTCATTCCCCACAACTCCAATACATGTATCACAGTTGATACAATCATCTTCTCATACAAAACTCTCTTTACATTCATGCCCAACCCTCTGTTTTTTACTACTCCCTTAACTGCCCCTAACACTTTCTATCCTTAATTCACTCTCTGACGTACTTCTGCTTCCACTCCACCATTTGCTACAGCAACAGACCCCAAGTATTCAAACTGATCCACCTCCTCAAATAACTCTCCATTCAACAGGACATTCAACCTCGCACTACTCTCCCTTCTCGTACATCTCATAATCTTACTCTTACCCACATTAACTCTCAACTCCCTTCTCTCACACACCCTTCCAAATTCTGTCACTAATCGGCCAAGTTTCTCTTCCACGTCTGCAACGAGTACAGTATCATCCGCAAACAACAGCTGATTTACTTCCCATTTATGGTCATTCTCGTCAACCAGTCTCAATCCTTGTCCCAAGCACTCAAGCATTCACCTCTCACACCACTCTATCAACATACAAGTTAAACAGCCATGGCAACATCACACTTCCTTGTCTCAGCCCCACTCTCACCGGAAACCAAACGCTTACTTCATTTCCTATCCTAACACACACTTTACTACATTTGTAGAAATTTTTCACCACTTGCAACAGCCTTCCACCAACTCCATATAACCTCATCACATTCCACATTGCTTCCCTATCAACTCTATCATACGCTTTCTCCAGATCCATAAACGCAACATACACCTCCTTACCTTTGGCTAAATATTTCTCGTATATCTGCCTAACTGTAAAAATCTGATTCATACAACCCCTACCTCTTCTAAAACCAACCCACCCCGTACTTCTAAGGTTGCATACTCTGTTTTATCCTTAATACTATTAATCAGTACTCTACCGTACACTTTTTCAACTACACTCAACAAACTAATACCTCTTGAATTACAACACTCATGCACATCTCCCTTACCCTTATATAGTGGTACAATACACGCACAAACCCAATCTACTGGTACCATTGACAACACAAAACACATATTAAACAATCTTACCAACCATTCAAGTATAGTCGCACCCCCTTCCTTCAACATCTCAGCTCTCACACCATCCATTACCAGATGCTTTTCCTACTCTCATTTCCTCTAGTGCTCTTCTCACTTCCTCTCTTGTAATCTCTCTCTCATTCTCATACCCCATCACCGGCACCTCAACACCTGCAACAGCAATTATATCTGCCTCCCTATTATCCTCAACATTCAGTAAACACTCAAAATATTCCGCCCACCTTTTCTTGCCTCCTCTCCTTTTAACAACCTTCCATTTCCATCTTTCAGTCTCTTCAATTCTTGAACCAGCCTTCCTTACTCTCTTCGCTTCTTTCCAAAACTTCTTCTTATTCTCTTAATATGAATGACCCAATCCCTGACACCACCTCAGGTCAGCGGCCGTCTTTGCCTCACTTACCTTGCGCTTTACTTCCACATTTTTCTCTCTATATCTTTCATACTTCTCTACACTATCACTCTGCAGCCATTCTTCAAAAGCCCTCTTTTTCTCTTCCTCTTTTACCTCACTCCTTCATTCCACCATTCACTGCCCTTCCTCATGCTGCCTCCAATAAACTTCAAGCTACACATATCACTTGTAATCCCAACAAGATTTTCTTTTACTAACTTCCACTCCCCCTTTAAATTACCAGTTTCTCTTACTTTCACTTCGTCATATGTCATTTTCAACCTTTCTTGATATATACTT
>NC_090741.1:134466458-134471458 GCF_036898095.1 Palaemon carinicauda | reverse complement strand
CACATCCTCCTATACTGTACTAGTATTCTTCTGTATAGCATATACAGTAAGAAGAAAACTATAGTAAAAGTTTAGGTACAGCACTGTATCTTCTAACACTATTGTGTTTTCTTGCACGGCCCTTTGCTGTTGCCTTCAGACAAGAAGCAGAGTTCTTCCCTGTCTATTATCCCGGATTTTAAAATCATTGCCTAGGTGTGAGCTCCACCTGTTTCCTCTGGAAACTTTGCACTGGTTACTCTAGTAGAGATAAACCATTTTGATTTTATTATCTGGAAGGCTGCAGCAATGGGTTGTGAGGGAAACACAAGTGTGTGTCTTTAATTTCTGAATTGTTATGCTATACTATGCATATCCAGTGATACATAGTTCACTTGATACTCATGGAAATTTCTTCTCTTTACAGAAGGACACTCCGAAGTGGGGAAGTGCTTTCTGCAATGTCAGCAGCAAGAACCTCTGCGGACATGAGTTTTGTAGGAGACACGCAGCATACGCTGTCTCCAAGGATGATCTCCGGTATTGGGACCCTCAGGTATGTACTGTGTGCACTAACCTGATTAATGAGACATTTAAATAGCTAGGAAGAAGCTTCGTACCTGGGTAAGGGGCTTCCAAAAGTACACTTCTGGCCCTTATCTTCCAAGTGAGAAGATGAGGGCGTATCTTTTCCCTAAGGCATCAGCTGATGCAGTGATTCCCCAGCCTCAAGAGGAGATCCCCTAAGTTCAGATCCAGGTGGATGCTGAAGTCGCGGTCGCGATGCAAGACATCCAGCTAAAAGACAGGATATCTGATGTGGACGGGTGTCAGGAGGAAGACCTCCTTGCAGAAGCCCAGGATGAAGTTCAAGTCCCTCTACATCGGCCGGTCTCCCAGTAGAGCTGGGACAGGCCCTCTCTTCTATTGTTGGAATGATCCAACAAATGCAGAAGGAGAATCAGGAGAAGGCGGCTGCAATGGAACTGCGAATGCAGTGCCTTGCAGAATCACATGGGCCCCAGAAAAGCTCAATGTGAAAGACCTTCCTTTGTGCTCGGATGCTAACCCATGGAGGTATGCTGAGCACATGTCGATGACGACTGGAAAGATCGTCATCTCGGATATGCTGGGCTCAGTTCCCCTGGAGGGTGGAATTCTGGCCCAGCAAGGCACCATATCCGGACTGTTATGTCCGGCTGAGGAAGGAACCAGCTTCAAAGGAGGAGGCAGAGCCGAAGGAGGTCATAGTGATGACCATGCTAAGGCTCAAGCTCTACTTTCATCTTCGATGAAAGAGAGGGGCTTCTCTAACTCAAAGGTAGCTGCATTGAATAGGAAGCTCCCTTCCTTTGTGTCCTCGCCTACTAGAGCCTTCCCCCTTTTACAGAAAGGGTTTCTGGCTGTACTAAAAGCAATCGAGGCCGGCAAGTCTTGCCCCTCCCTAGAGGAGTGTAAACCCTTGTTGCTGGCCCTGCCTATGGACCACAAAGATTGGAAGGACGTCCATCTTACGTTCTAAGTGGGAAAGTTGGAGGCTGATATTGCCGGACGTCAGTTCGGCAAGGACCTCCCTAAGCTGTCTGACTTTCTTTTGCGAAGTGAGTTCGATACAAAAGAAAGACTGACTGCCTCAATGTCTCTTCAGACTACTCTCGAGACGATGGCAAGTGACCCCAAGGTCCATGAAATGTTCATGGTAGTGGCCAAGCCTCATCTGGCCACAGTGACGAAGGACCTTTATGGCTTCGTCAAGGCAAGGAGAGCTTGTAGGGAGTTCGTGTTTACCTCGGCTACAGTGAGGCACGAGCTAAAGAAACTAATCTCCTCCAACATTTGGGGAAAAGACCTTTTTCCCTACCGACTTGGTCAAAGAAGTTTTTGATAAAGCCACCTTGGAGAATAGAAACCTTCTCCAGAAGTGGGACCTGGCTATCAAAAGAAAGTCTTCCCCGGATGAGGGTCCTCAACCAAAGAGGAAGACTATGAGGACTAGGCTACCGTCTCGGCCAGCCAAGCCTCTTAGACAGCAACAGCAACTGCTATTGCCATTGCCCCCAGTGCCCCAGATCGTGGCACAAACCCCGACCACCTTTCAGTGGGTACCCCAGGCCGTGTCGACACAGTCCACGGCTTTCACCCCAGCGTTCGAAGGGCAGTCTACTTCCTTCCGAGCAAAGCCTAGAGGAGCAGCCAGAGGCTCGTCTAGACGCCCATCAAGGGGAAGGGGATTCAGGGGTGGTCGTGGTCAGGAAGGCAAGACCTCAGGACGGCAGTCCAAGTGAGGTGATACCGGTAGGAGGGAGACTTCTGAAATTTCGGGATCGGTGGACCTTCGATCCCTGGGCCCACAGCCTACTCAAGAATGGATTGGGCGGGAGCTGGTACAGCACTCCACCCCCGTACCTTCGGTTTTTCCAACACTCCACCCCCGTTATGGAGGAGTACGTTCAAGAACGGTTGGAGAAAAAGGGTGAAGCCCATCAATTTCTAAGGGAGGCTGTTTTGTGTTCCCAAGAAAGACTCGGAAAAGCTCAGAGTCATTCTGGACTTGTCGCCACTTAACAAGTTCATAGTGAATTGCAAATTCAAAATGCTAACACTGCAACACATAAGGACCTTACTGCCCAAGAGGGCATATTCCGTCTCTATAGACTTGTCAGATGCCTACTGGCACATTCCAATTAGCCATCGACTCTCCCCCTACCTAGGGTTCAGGCTACAGCGAAGACTATACGCCTTCGGAGCCATGCCATTCGGGCTAAACATAGCCCCAAGGATTTTTACGAAGCTTGCGAGCGTAGCTCTCAAACAATTTCGCCTAAAGGGAATTCAGGTAGTAGCCTACCTGGACGACTGGTTGGTGTGGGCAGCATCCGAGACAGAATGCTTGCAAGCTTCCAGTCAGTGATCCAGTTCCTAGAGTACCTAGGCTTCAAGATCAACAGAAAAAGTCTCGACTTTCTCCATCTCAAAAGTTCCAGTGGCTAAGATCCACTGGGACCTTTTGTCACACCGTTTCTCCACCCCAGCGAAGAAAAGGAAGGAGATAGCGGGTTCTGTCAAGAGACTTCAAGATTCCGAAAGGATATCAAGACACGAGCAGGAGAGAGTACTGCGCTCTCTCCAGTTTGCTTCGGTGACAGACCCAGTGCTAAGAGCACAGCTAAAGGATGCAATCGGAGTTTGGAGAAGTTATGCATCAAACGCGTGAAGAGATCTGAGAAGACCAGCCGCTTCGGCTAAGTACTCTTCTCAGGACTTGGTCCCAAGCCAGACATCTAAAGAAGTCAGGTTCTTCTTCAGCCACCTCCCCCGTCGGTGACGATTCACTCAGACGCCTCAAAGGAGGGATGGGGAGGTCACTCTCATCGGAAAAAAGTCCAGGGGACTTGGTCCAGGCTATTCAAGACCTTTCTCATAAAACTTTCTAGAAGCTAGGGCAGTGCTCCTTACCTTAAAGAAAGTCTCCCCGCGTCATTCGTTCCACATAAAGTGGTAATAGACAGCGAGGTAGTTGTAAGATACTTGAATTGACAAGGATCGAGGTCACCACCTCTCAACCAGGTGATGTTGGCCGTCTTCCGATTGGCGGAAAAGAAGAAGTGGTACCTGTCGGCAGTTCACCTTCAAGGAGTCCGCAATGTGACAGCGGACGCTCTATCCAGGCTCACACCGATAGAGTCGGAATGGTCCTTAGACGCAGGATCATTCTCCTTCATTCTGAATCAGTCCCAGAACTGCAGATAGACCTCTTTGCGACGAAAGACAACAAGAAGTTGCCCCTGTACGTGCCCCGTACGAGGACCCCTTAGCGGAAGCAGTGGACGCGATGTCCCTCGACTGGAACAGATGGTCCAAGATTTATCTGTTCCCTCCTCACAACCTTCTGTTGAGGGTCCTCAACAAACTGAGATCCTTCAAAGGGTAGCGGCAATAGTGGCCCACAAGTGGCCGAACAGCGTGTGGTTCCTCCTGGCATTGGAACTGTAGCTGAAGTTTGTACCACTACCAGATCCAGTTCTGACCCAGCGAGTCCAGAAGTCAACTGTCTGTGCTTCATTACAGAAAACCCGGACCCTGCAGTTCATGATTTTCTCTCCCTAGCGGTGAGAAAGCGTTTCGGGATTTCGAAAGCCAGTATAGACTTCATTGAGGAATATAAATGCAAATCTACTAGAAGGCAATATGAGTCATCTTGGAGAAAATGGGTGGCCTTTTGTCAAGGCGAAGATTCCGCAGGAGATCTTGACAGACTTCTGCTTATCTTTTTTCCCCACCTCCATGGTCAAGGGTTGGCAGCGAACACGATTTCAGCGTGTAAGTCTGCTTTGACAAGACCCATTCTATATGCCTTCCAGGTCGACCTAGGTAACGAGATCTTTAATAAAGTCCCGAAAGCCTGTGCTAGGCACAGACCTTCAGCACCTCCAAAGCCCATTTCATGGTCTTTAGACAAGTTCTTCATTTCGCTTCTCTTTTGAGCAATGAAGAATGTGCGTTAAAGGATTTGACACAAAAAGTTATTTTCCTAATTTGCACTTGCGTCCGGGGCCAGGGTTAGTGAAATTGTAGCCTCTCGAGAGGGGCAGGTCGTGTTCAGTTCCTGGATGGGGAAGAACTGAACCTGTTTCCGGATCCTACGTTTCTCGCCAAGAATGAGTTACCCACCAACAGGTGGGGTCCCTGGAGAATCTGCCCTCTGAAAGAAGATGCATCTCTATGTCCAGTAGAATGCCTAAAGGTCTATCTTCATAGAACTTCAAACTTCAAGGGTGGTCAACTATTCAGGGGAGAAACATCAGGCTCAAATTTATCTCTGAATCAACTCAGAGCAAAAATCACATATTTTATTCGCAGAGCGGATCCTGACAATACACCCGCAGGTCACGATCCGAGGAAAGTTGCCTCATTCTTAAATTGTCTTTAATTGCATGGATTTTGAACATCTCCGTTCATACACTGGCTGGAAGTCTTCCAGAGTGTTCTTTCGCCACTATGCGAAGCAAGTAGAGGAACTA
>NC_090741.1:134448958-134461458 GCF_036898095.1 Palaemon carinicauda | reverse complement strand
CTCCAAGCCACGTGAAACCAGGTCGGTTCCCCCATTTTTCTGAGTGTAGTATTTAATTTATATCGCTCTGTAACATTGTGATCCCAGTGATTGGGGATTGGATTTATTCAGTAAAATACGTCTGTGAACCTTGGTAGGTGTTTTACCAAGGATTTATCTTGAAATTGTGTGAATTTAGTCTTTTTTTTTTGTCCAACGTGGACTTTGTGCTGCATGGGCACATGTTACAGACCCCTAAGGGAGACAGTTTCTTTTATCAATTAGTTTAAGTGTAAATGGTATGTTATTTTTCTATTAAATGGTTATTTTTGTAATAAATTTGAAAATTGTAATCATATTTTAATGAATCCTGAATAGTTTTGGGAAGCTAACCTCTTCAAGGTCTTGTCATCACCCCATACCATCGGGCCTAGAATCATTAATTCAATAGGTCGGAGAAAAATTCACGACATTTGGTCCTTCGAACCGGATGACAAGTGCTTTCCAGAGCTTGAAAGGAAATCAGTAAGGTATGACCTTTAGGGTAACCCTAATAAGAGGGAGAGAGAGAGACTGAACAAAGCCCTCAGTGTCCCGATGTGCGACTGACCGCCTGTGCGTCTAGTTTTTTGTGCCTCCATCTTCGTAACTAAAACCTTATTCTGTTCCTAGTTTGAGAAACCCTCCCGAAATAGAGTAAAGTCAGTCAAAATGGCGGTGGCCATGGTTGTACACATCGAGGCATCGATGGGCTTCATAGTAGACTTACTGAATGAAACGCAACGTGCATTAGTTGAGACCTACTCTGAATCCATGTACCAGAATCTGGTCACGGAATTGCAAGAGGAGGTAAGACAGCTAAGAGAGCTGTACAAGAATCAATATTTTAAACTAGAACCTAGTTTAGAAGCCCGAATCAGGCACACGTTTTGAGAAGCTACGCGAGCTTCTACCCTTCTATAAAATCGAATTGACAGAGTGAAAGTCACTCCAACGGGGAATGTTTCCCTCCCCAGATTGTAACCGCTGCCTCTCCCCACGTTTGAAGGGGAAGTGCAGGAATAAGCTTCATATCGAGAGCTCTTTACGATACATGTAGATCGAAGAGCAGATTTAGATGATGTATCTAAATTCACATATTTGTTGGGGACCTTAGGCAGGGAGCCACTTAGGATCGTAAAATCACTAAGTGTAACTCCCGTGAACTATAGGATAGCATTGGATCTTTGAGATAAACAGTATGGTAATGTCCATCAGACACTCGTAATTCTGCACAGAAAGTTGGCTAATATCTTTGTACCCTCATTAGATCCTGTAGAGCGGAAAAGGTTCCGTTTCGAATTAACGATTATAATTGAGCAAATCAAGAGGCTAAGTAGTAATGATATAGGCCATGGTATGGTCATGAGCCTCATTAATCAAAAGTTGTCAGAAGGGAAGCTCTACAGGAAAGTGGTGGAGCATCTAAGAAAGTGTGACTATACGCTAGAGGAGTTCTTTGACGCGATAGATTTCATTATCAGAATGCTCGAGGACGATGCCTTGCAACGAGGAGATAAACTTGAACCTGACAAGAGAGTAGACATCAGTGTAAGAGCGAAGTCAAAACCCGTTCAGAATAATTCTTGTGCCTTTTGTAACGAACGGCACCCGCCTCACGGATGCCGCCAAGTAACTGACGGGGCTGCCAGACGTCGCATTTTGCTAAAAAAGGGCCAGTGTTTCAATTGCACCAAGTCTGGTCATCGAAGTGATAAATGTCCCGTCCCTAACTCTTTTAATAATTGAAATGCTAACCACCACACAGCCATTTGTGATAATTATAATGCGGGAAGACGACCGCAATCAGTTCCAAGTAATAGTAGTAGTCAGTCTACAACGTCCCGTCCCGTAGTAAATGCGACGCCTCGACAGCCCGAAACTGCCCCCCAGTCCATCTAAAGATAAAGTGGAATCCAAACAGTGCAAAAGTGCAAAGATCGCTCAGATGTCCGACGTGGACCTCCCATGTACCATCTTGCCAACGGCTATGGCCGAAGTCAATCATAAGCAAGGTAGCAAGGGAGTCCGCTTATTCCTCGATTCGGGAAGCCAAAAGAGCTTTATATCTGCGAAAACCGCGAGATAATTAGGCCTACCGGTGGTAGGAAGGGTAGCATTGAACATAGCTCCGTTTGGGTCGGAAGAAATAAGCGGACAATATGATGTCGTAAGGTGTAGGGTAGAGAAGGGAAAAAGAATAGTACGAATGAAGTTGATGCTGCACGAAAACGTTGACGTCCCAATACATAACGCCGGCTATGTACAAGTCAGACAGCATCTGTTGAGTAAGGGAGTCACATTGTCGCCATATGGGAAAGTGCCACAGTGGCTATTGGAAGGAAAAAAGATCGAACATGTGAAAACGCTCAGAGTCTGTAGAATTGCGAGTGAACCAAGCCAGTTTGACTTACATGAGTGGTGGTGTTTCGACCATGCTAGCATCGCCCCATCAGAGCAATATACTGCTCGCGAAGCAGAAGCCATGCCAAAGGTGTCGTAAAGTGTTGTAAAGAAACCTGAGGGATATCAGGTTAGCCTACCATTCGGGTCGGATGCTAGGCCAGATACGAACTATCGAAACGCTGTAGCGCAGTTAGAATCATTGCAAACTAAGTTCAGGAACGACAGGGAATTTTTTTATCAATATCAGGGAGTGATAAATAAATATCTTGAAGCAGGCTTTATATCAGAAGTGAAGGTACCCAAGGTTGAAGGGTATTATATGCTGCATTTTGGAATTAAGAAAGATAGCCGCACGACCACCCTCAGAATCATGTTTAATGCCTCGGCAAAATCTAAGGGTCATAAATCGTTGAATGAATGCCTCTTAGCTAGCCCCAATTAGTAGAATTAGCATATCATTTGCTCATAAGGTTCCGGTTGAACGAATAGGCCATGCTAGCCGACATCAGCAAGGCCTTCCACCGCGTCTTGTTAGATCCTCGTGATGTCAAATACAGATAATTTCTGTGGCGCGAGGTAGCAGGTCGAGCGTTCACCTTCGCCTTTAGAGTCGTGGTGTTCGGCATCACGGGGAGTCCGTTTTTATTGCAACAAGTTTTAAATTGTCATTTCGAAAGGGAAGGTAGGCCAGATTTGGCGAAGTCCTTTTACGTAGATAATTATCTTGGTACTTTCGAGGATGTAGAGAGCATGAGGCAGGAGCATGAATCTGTCAATAAGATCTTAAAAGGGGCTGACATGCCTTTAGAAGGGTGGGCGTCCAATAACTTAGCCTTCGATACCGAGAAGCAGTGGAGTGAGCCGGTGAATGTGAACGTGCTTGGGCTGCGATGGGCCCGAGACGTAGACCGATTGTGTGTGAAAGAAAGTAAGAGAATCAGTGAATTGGGGGAGGGATGGGTACCTACGAAGCGTGGGGTACTTTCCTTGTTGGTCTCCATTTACGATCCTCTAGGCTCTATAAGCCCATTATTTGTAAGAGGAAAACTTTTGGGATGACGTGTTAAAGAGAGAGAAAGCTAGAGAAGCAAGTGAGTTGTTGTGTGAATTGAAAGCGGTGAGCAACAGCACATTTCCAAGAGCGGTAGGTAAGAAAGGTTTAGAGCTCCATGTATTCACCGATGCCAGCAGTAAGGCATAAGGTGCAGTAGCATATACTAGGGACAATTGCAATCAGGTAAGCCTACTCACTAGTAAAATGAGGATCACTCCAAGGGGGATGAACAAGTTGACAATTCCCAAGCTAGAACTATTAGCATTGTTGGTAAGGTCACGTTAGCATGGGTAGCATCTCCCGATGCCAAAGACCACAAGAATATATTCATATCTAACCGAGTGGCGGAGATTGTTTTTCTTCATCAGGTTTGCCGTTTCAGTCTAAGCCATGTCCCAAGCAAACAGAATCCTGCTGATGTCCTGTCCAGAGGAGCAACGACGCAACAACTGCTACATAACCCTCTTTGGCGGAACGGTCCAAAGTTCCTAAGGACCACGGGAGAGCCTGTTCCTTACAAGGAGGACGATCCAACCCATGAAAAAACAGTAGTGGCGGCGGTACAAAAAATGAGGGAGGAAATAAGACCTGTTCCACCAGGAGAGATATGGGAAATTCTACAGAAGGAAGTAGAGTTCCGATTCTTATTGAGAGTTGCTAGGATAATCAAAAAATTTACCAGATTAAAACGGCATCCATTCAGTCTTGTTGTCCAATTAGAGCAAAAACATTATTTGCCTACAGTCTATGCTTACTTGGAGGGTGGAGTCAGACCCCCTCGTGAAGTTACTAATTTTGTCAGACAATTAAATCTAGTGTTAGATGATAAATTAATTTGCACTAGGGGACGAGTGTCCCAAGTAGAGGAAATGAAATATTTAATTCTCTTGCCAGCCAAAGGGCACTTAGTCAGGGCTATTCTTAGATATTTGCACCGTTTGCACTTATATTGTGGTGTGAATACACTAATGGGTTTCTTTCGACAGAAATGCTGGACTCCGGGCCTACGTTCTATTGTGAGGCGGACCGTGCGGCAGTGTCCAGAATGCGTGCCAGCCTTCCAGCCCCTGTTGAGACAGCCACCCGCACCCCCCCTACCGAAGGAAAGGATCAACCTAACGAAGCCCTTTACAGCAGTCGGAGTGGACCACACAGCGGCCATACAGACTGAAACGCGGCCGGGCTACATACTAATCATGACATGCATGGCCAGCAGGGCTGTGTACCTCGATTTCTGTCCCTCCCTGGAAGCGGAAATTTTGTCTTAGCCTTAAGACGCCTTTGTGCTACCCACGGTGCTCTGTCGTTCATCACATCTGATAATCATCAAACGTTCAAGACTGCCAGCAACCTCCTTCAGGGACTTTATGAAGAGGATGAAGTCCAGCCGTTCCTGAGAAAAACTGGCACTGAATGGCGCTTTCAGATGCCCCGTGCACCTTGGAAAGGTGGGTTTTTTGAGCGCCTGATTGGAGTGACGAAACGTACCCACCAGATAGCCCTCGGGAAGAAGTACCTGCCGGACGCCCACGTACTAACCCTTGTGAAGGAAGCCGAGGCGGTGGTTAATAACAGGCCTCTAATATACAGCGGCGACAAGTGCGAGGATGAGGTCCTCACCCCCTCCCATTTTGTAAGAGGAAACCCAATCCACCTTATGGCACCGATCTTGCCTGACGACCACCTCAATGCGACCTTCACCTCCCGGAGGCTCCGTGATAGTTACTTTAAACTGACAGACTCTTTGAAGGCCTTCCGAGAGAGGTGGAGAAAAGAGTATCTGAGTGCCCTGAGAGCCCGACACGACTGTCGATCTGGGGCACCTTCCAAGCTGCACCCCGGAGACGTCGTGCTGGTCAAGCAAGAAAATAAAAAAGAGCTACGTGGCCCCTTGGATGTGTCGTGGAGACATATCCTGACGACGACGAAGTCGTGCGTTCAGCCAAGGTGTTGTTCGAGGATGTCGAGTCCCTGCGAGCTGTTAGCCACCTGGTGCCCCTGGAAATTGCCCCCTCTGATGATGATGATGGTGTTGGAGAAGACGATGACGACGACGGAGAGGAGGGTGCGTACAGTTTGCCAAGCAGGACTGCCAGGGATCGTTGAGACGTCTGGGGACAACCAGGAGGTGGCTCAGGCTACGACATTTCGACAACCAGCCACAGAGGTCTTAGATAGTGACGCTAATAGTGATAACAATGCGGTAAGTGAGAGGAGTGAAAGTGAAACAGGATCAGAGACGACGGGCGCATAAGGACGTTCCGCACACCAATTGAGAAGGGCCGCTGCGAAGCAGCGAGAACTGATGGAACGCTTAGTTCGGAGTGAGGACATATAACGCATAGCTGCAAACAGTGAATGAATAAGGGAGTGCCCCTTCTGGTAGGTAGGGAGGGTGGAAAGAAGTAAATGTAGGTGAGTGTGAATCCACAGAGGTTGGAAGTGCGTCGGGTGTGGAGTATAAGGACAGGAGGGTCTCTCGTACATACTAACCGAACGTTGTACAGAACCAGTCCCCTCCCCCCTCTTGTTTCCCATAAAATAATTGCCAAGGTGTGGCAGTGTGGGAAGGGTGATTCCATTGATATGATTAAGGGCAGATTGCCTTATGATTGGATTGTTCAATTTATGATCGTACATATATACATTGCTTATTGTTCATTGCAGATGACATTGCAGGCCCATTGCCTACTTGCCTTTCTATTGATTGATTCATGTATGTATTATTTGTCTGGGTACATTTTTTTATTGCAATTCTTGTGTATATATACATTGCTTATTTTTCATTGCAGATGGCATTCATTGCATGCCCATTGCCTACTTGCCTTTCTATTGATTGATTCATGTATGTATCATATGTCTGGGTACATTTTTTATTGCCATTCTGTGCGTACACTTGTAAGAGTTGGTTGCCCCGGGGTAATATTTCTGTTGATATATATTGTGTATACTCCCTTAGAGTCGTTGTGGAGCGCTACGCAACGAGCCTAACAGAGTCTAGGAGTGGTTACTCCTCCCCCGAGTCCAGTCTTGCCTAATTGACCGACGTTTCACCGCCCCTTTATTTCGGGTGTAGAGGATGTCGGGAGTTTCGAACTCATCACTTGAAAATCCCGCCATTCAACTCCACAAACGTTACGTTAAATTGAGGTAAGATTGGAAGATCTCGTGGGCGTTGCTGCGAATAACTGTGGTCCAATATGTGACGGTATTGGGGCATAAAATTCAACCACCTGTTGGGGAAGGAGGGGGTGTCAGAGAAACAAAGTATTTATTATTTACGAGTCACAAAAATTATATTGTACTGTCCCACCACGATAAAAATATCGATGTATATGTTTAGAGCCAAGGACTCTCTAGTTTGGTGGATTACGGCAAATTATGGCCTTCAGCCGAAGTATTAAGTTTACCCTTTGATCTGAAGTAAGACTTGGACAGTTTCTCCATCTTGTGGTCGATAAAGAAGCTTTATCAAACCTGTATTGAATAAATAACGTAAGAGTTCCCTCCCCTCTCCTAAGGACACTTTAGTTAGCGCGGGAGATCGTAGTTCTCTCTGCCTAAACCCCCAAACAGTAAGTTGTTCTAATTGTTGCTTTCTCTGTCTCCGCTCCAAGCCATGTGAAACCAGGACGGTTCCCCCAATTTTTCTGAGTGTAGTATTTAACTTATATAGTTCTGTAACATTGTGATCCCAGTGATTGGGGATTGGATTTATTCAGTAAAATATGTCTGTGAACCTTGGCAGGTGTTTTACCAAGGATTTATCTTGAAATTGAGTGAATTTAGTCTTTTTTTTGGTCCGACGTGGACTTTGTGCTGCAGGGGCACATGTTACAGACCCCTAAAGGAGACAGTTTCTTTTATCAATTAGTTTAAGTGTCATGGTGTGTTATTTTTCTATTAAATGATTATTTTTGTAATAAATTTGAAAATTGTAATCATATTTTAATGAATCCTGAATAGTTTTGGAAAGCTAACCTCTTCAAGGTCTTGTCATCGGCCCATACCATTGGGCCCAGAATCATTAATTTAATAGGTCGGAGAAAAATTCACGGCAGGTATAATCAGGCAACACTATAA
The DNA here is from genome assembly GCF_036898095.1 of Palaemon carinicauda. Taxonomy (NCBI): domain Eukaryota; kingdom Metazoa; phylum Arthropoda; class Malacostraca; order Decapoda; family Palaemonidae; genus Palaemon; species Palaemon carinicauda. Next base: position 134,453,897 of record NC_090741.1, on the reverse strand, counting down.
ACAAGAAATCATCAACAATTATCAAAAATTTATGTCTGACGTCATGGTAGGAGAAATCTGTGCCACTGCCAAAATGTCTCATCAAATATATCATGATATCTTCACTTCAAAATTGATTCTCTTCATGGATAAGTCTATCTATACTCTCTCTGGTGGTACAAAATTTAAATCCATTTCCAGCATTCAGTCCCACTTCTAATTCCATTATTCTTCCCGATATAGCGATTAAGGCTACTGTAAGTGTTGGTGGACAATTAGTTGTAAGCAAAGCTTTCATGTATTTTTGAAGGTATATTGTCAAGTTATGTTTATGACAGTGCAATTGGGCTCTAAAAACTGATTATTCCTCCTAGATACAAAAAAATACTACAAAACACATCTGGAATATAGTTTTTTTTTTCCTTCCAGAAAACACGTAGCTGGATTATCCTCAGGGATACAAAATTTATTGAACTTTCGTTTTTGATGCTGTCGGTGGGAAATAATGCATTTACTTGGTGCATCCCAATTCGTGTATTGATAGGGCTCGGTCAAGAATAATCACTCGATTTAGTATTGTGGCGGGATGCACACAAAAGCAACCCCCACACCCTTGATCACTCTAACAGACAGTTGCCTCCGGAACACAAACTTTCCCCTTACGTTAGCATAAACTGGACTCCTAACAAAAGGGAAATAAAAAAAAAACAGAACCTTAACACTATCTTCTTAAAACTAAACACAACCAAAATTATTAATATACTTAAAACTAAAGATATACAGACAGCACAAAAAACTTAGCATACAAAATAAATAAAAATACCAAAATATCAAAAGTTAAGCTATGATGCACCACAACCAAATATGTTTATATATATATTTCATGGACAACAATACAGTCGTCCACACACTACCAACTGTCTTTAACGGCAAACTACCACAGCTCTGTGGGTAACACTACACTGTGTAGCAATTGGCCACAGCTGCCTCCCTGATTGGGGTCGTAGTTATCATCGTCATATCATCAGCATCATCATCATTATCATCATCAATCGAAAATTCCTTCTTACAGCCAAAGTCGTTACCGATTATATCCAAATTTAAAAGAGCAGTCACTTCCAAATTCCATTATCACAAGCCAGGTCATCAACAATCGATATTCAAAATATAAGTTCTCTCCAAAGGAATAAGTACTATAAGGAGGAATCATGGCTAATGAAATATATAATCACTTCCACACGGGTAAAAAAAAAAAAAAAAAATATATATATATATATATATATATATATATATATATATATATATATATATATATATATATATATATATATATAATCCATTGCCTTTCTTGGTGTCTCTGCTGATAATGGCAAAACATTCTGTAGTTCTTCACGTTGACGAACTCATCACAGTAAACTTAAACATTTATTTCTTGTAGCTTTTGTTCGCCATATGATAGTAAAAGTTACTGTCTGTAGCCATAAGTTTGATATTATCCATCACAGAATCATTTCGAATGTCACTTGCTCCCATAATTTGTTTTAATGTGTTTTGGCATATTAATCACATTTCCTGTGACTTCTATTGCCTAAATATCATATTTTTCTCTATCAAAAAGAGCATTCTCGAAATTGGTCTTGGATAACTGAACATCTTCCCTAGTTGACATCTGATTGCTATCATCACAATCTGCCTGAAAAGACAGAAAGAAATGCATATTCAGCTATCGTTTTATCCATTTGCATATTAGTTTGAAAATAGATATCACATATTCACATATCATAAGGAAGTAGGAGTCATTAAAGATAATTCATATATCTTTAATTACACCGAAAAGACCATTCCCAGTTAAACTGTCAGAGAAATAATATGCCCTAAAATTCACTTCCTGGTGATCAGGAACAAACCTGGTGGGGATAGACAGAGAATATTCAGGAATTTTCGGCTTCACACCCATTTTTTCTAAACGTCTTGATAAAAAAAAAAAAAAAAAAAAAAAAAGGAAAGAAAAAAAAAAATGCCTGTGTTACTTGTACATTATACTGTAGATGAACACAAACTCATCGTCAGAGCACAGAAACTTAGATGAAATGATTTATTTGACTTTATGAAGGTCTTTATATGTTGTTGCTATGGTTTTTCTTGTTCTTATATTTATTTTTCTTTCATCAAATGGAGGTTACATAGGTTGTGAATTACTCTTTCTTATAATGTTATTTTCTTCCCGGCATTATGCGGTTCGGTAATTATTAGGCTTTAAATTACCGATCTGTAAATGGTTAATTGATTCTAATTTGTTTTTAAAATATTCTTAAGCATATTTCCCTGTAAAGGATCACATAGTGTGCATATCACGAACTAGATTATTGATATATGAAAATAAGACCTGTTATATCCTTTTATAACTTTTTTTTTATTTTGCTCTTCGTTAAAAAGAAAACAACTACAATGATGATAATAATAATATTAATAATAATAATAATAATAATAATAATAATAATAATAATAATAATAATAATAATAATAAGAAGAAGAAGAAGAAGAAGAAGAAGAAGAAGAAGAAGAAGAAGAAGAAGAAGAAGATTAATAATAAAAAATACTTCTTCCTGAACTAGAAACACCTCTAGGAAGAAGTGTAGTTCGTTCTGTCGCTTTGCAATAATTCAATATAAGTTTCTCTTCTTTTGATAACTACTTTTCCGACTCCCCTCCTGAAGTTGATTCTTTAATTCTCAAGGGCAGGTTGATGTTTAAACTGTAAAAGGAGAAAACATCTATTTTCAATATTCATTGGTTATTACTATTCGTATTATATTCATTATGTTTCACTGTTGTACATTCGTTGTTTGAAAATCTTAGAACAAACAGTAATTTGAATGGAAGTTTCTTCGGAAGCGTTTTAGCTGTTCAAATCAGAGATTCTCAAAGAAATGATGTTCTACACCTGAAATATTTCTTAAAATCTCAGACTCTTTCGTGGTTTCATTTTCTTTTGCTCTGTTACTTTATTTTCCTTTTTTTTTTCTTTTTTTATATCTTTCCCCTCTCTGGATATACCCATTTTCCATTATTCTTCTATGAATACTGAACCATAAAAAGTCTTACTCATCTCCAGGGATAGTGTTAGGAATTTTTCGTTCTTTCCCCATCTTTAGCTGGTATCACATGCAAAATATCTCTATTTTCTAGGTTCACAATTTTTTCTTAATTTCTTGTCTCTGGTATTTTTACATTTCCATTCCAAAAGTCCCTTTTCTGAGTGGGGAATACTCGACTCTAAGTAAAAGAGAAATCAGAGGCAACTAGACATTAGCGAAGCCTTTAGGTTCGAGCATAAGGATGCGATAACATGGGTAGTTTGAAGGTTATGAGGGATTTAGGTGATTTGAAAAATTTCTAATGATTTGATTCAGCCCAATTCATTAGGTGACCCTAATAAGATCTCTATGACTGATCGAAGATCAAACACAAACACACGCACACAAACTCACACACGCACACACATAAACTTACACACACACACACACTATATATATATATATATATATATATATATATATATATATATATATATATATATATATATATATATATATATATAATATACATACATATATATATATATATATATATATATATATATATATATATATATATATATATATATATATATATATATATATATATATATATATATATATATATATATATATATATATATATATATATATATATATATATATATATATATATATATATATATATATATATATATACATATATATATTTCATCATCACCATTCCTACGCCTATTGGCGCAAAGGGCCTTGGTTTGATTTTTGACCTTTTAATTCAGTACTTCTCTATTCATCTCTTAATTCGCACTTCATATTCCTCAGCAATGTGGGCCTCGACTTTCTACTTCTTCTAGTGCCTTGCTTAGCCCAGCTGAATGTTTGGTGAAATAATATCTCATGGGGAGTGCGAAGAGCATGCCCAAACCATCTCCTTCTACCCCTTATCAAGATCTCATCCACATATGGCTCTCGAGTAATCTCTCTTATTGTTTCAGTTCTATTCCTATACTGCCATTCAGCTCCCAATATCCTTCTGAGGGCTTTGCTCTCAAATCTACAAAATCAATTGAAGATTTTTTTCAATTTCATACCATGACTCACGTCCATAGAGCAACACCGATATCACTAAACTGATATAAAGTCTGATTGTTATAAGTAATTTCAGGCGATTAAATTTTCGAGTTTTACTTAACATAGCCATTGTCGGATTTTCTCTTTTTTTTCAATAATTCACTAAACTTTAATTCAGAAAAATTGCATTAGATATTATAGTTCCTAAATACTTGAATGATTCTACATAATTAATCCTTTCTCCTTTTAAAGATATTTCATCTTTCACTGCCAACTCCATTCTCATCATCTCTGTCCTATTTCTATATATCTTCAACCCAACTTCATGTGATATTACATGCATTCTTGTAAGGAAGCATTGCAAATACTTTGATGTTCTGCTAACAAGGACAGCATAATCCGCATACTCTATGTCTGCTAAATTCCTATTACCAATCCAATCCAATTCTTCCCCACCATCTGGAAATTCATTTGATAAGACACCATCAACATTAACTTCGCATTTCCTATGCTCATGAACAGACTTAATCAAATTTACATATTCGAGAGGAATTCCATATTAACACAGGACTCTCCACAAATCTGGCGGGTTTGCACTATCAAAGGCTTTTTCATAGTCCAAAAATGCCATCAAAAAAGGATTTCAATATTCTACGCACTGCTCAAAAGGAAAATCTAGTCAATGCAACTTCTACCTTTTCAAAATCCTGCTTGCTAATCCTTCTGAATTTCATCATTTTTTTTCTTCAATCGCTTTAGAATAAGCATACTATATATTTTCATATCAACTGACGTAAGTGTTATGCCTCCGT
>NC_090741.1:134428958-134431458 GCF_036898095.1 Palaemon carinicauda | reverse complement strand
ACTCCAACCGAATTGAATCATATCCGTATATTTCATGCTATTTAAAACAATAATTTAATTCTTGTTGTTTTTACCATTTTATTTTATTTTTATTTTTATGGCAATGCCAAATATACTAACAAAAGCCTTTGAATATAAAAATGTAATTGTCACCCCTGTGTGACACCTTGGTTGCTTATAGATGCTTGAGTTATTGCTAAAAAAAAAAATGCTATTTATCTTTATGACTTCTTCACTTTCATCACTCCGCCACTTCCAAATACACTGCTTTTTCTGTAACATCTTTGGATGGTGTCCACCTCCAAGCCTGACTCATATGTCCATATTGGCACACTATAACTCAAGTAGAAATGTGCCTGTCTGGTTTGAGCATGCCAAACCCCAATTTCCCACCAATCAGGCTACATCCTCTCTGTAATTGCTGATAACACCTACCCAGAAATCTTCGAATGGTTCCGCTAGTTGATAGATGTCCCCATACAATATTATGCTTTCAAATCATTTATGAAGGAGCAGAACTCACCAAATAATCATATAGCAAGGATTTTTCAGCTCTAATAAACCACACGGGGATCAAAATGCGGTGGTGGCCTTATGAGAAATGATCAATATTGTATGTCTCCTCCTAGTGCAGATGTGCAGATGGTTCTCCTTATGAAGTGGAACCTTCTTCATACCCTTTGGGTACAATGCCTGCTAAAACCTTGTAGAATTATTCATTCCTGATGCTGAAAATGGGCCATGAAAGACCAGATGACTAGAATTGATATCCTTATAGACAGCCACTTCCCTTCCATCAGGAACTCCATAAATAACTCTATTCCTGACGAAGGGAATAACCATACAACGCTAACTACAGCTGATGTGAATTTTGTAGGACATTAGCGCCCACATTCTGAGATATCTTGGCAGTGAGGAAGCCACCCCCTACCCAACTATACTGACCCATGCTCACTCCGAAAATAACACCCTCAACAGCCTTTGCATGATGCCCCTCACCTCATATGTGCTAGTACGACTGCATATTTGAGGCGGTTGCTATGAAATGTGCTATTGAATGTAAATATGCTATTGTCTGCTGTGATGCCTCTTCGGCTACCAAATTAACTGATATTTTCTTTTATGAGTCATTATCTAATATGCACTTTTTAGTAGAATCTGGTGTCTGATGTCTGTTGTTGCCAAGTACCATTTTAAAGGTGTAATCTCATCATTTCATGACTGCTTAGGTCCACCTTCTGGTAGCAAATGGATCTGATATTCCTACCTATGCTTACAAGATGTTTACAATTTGAGGTGCCAATTACTGGTGAAATAACCTCATTGCCGACAATTCCCTGCCTCTAGTTAGTGCACATTTCTTCAGCCATATGCACCTCCTGGTTGACATTGTACATCAATGCTTATTCAATACCAGCTTTTACTTGATCACACCTTTAGTACCAGCTTTGTCCGACCTCTACTTCTTCAACAGCACCTCATATTCGTGATTTCAGCACTGCACAGTATCTATTACCATAGCAAGAAGACCCCTGAGTTTACCAGATTCAACCATTTGACTCCAGAATGTCCTGAAGAAGTACAGACCCTTACTCCTTTGCGAGAATTACAGACGTCTTTACATGCTGACAAAACCAAACAACTAACCCCTCGTCAACTTTTCTAATAACACCAGCACCGTTCATGGTGCTAAAGTATTTTTGACCGTCCACCTTCTGAAGTGTCATTATTAGTTGCCTATGAATGGAAAAGATATTCCTAGGACCACCATCACCACCAACTTCGCAGCATTTTCTTTTAATTGATACTTCTTTGGCCTTTGTAAATGAAGGGCTATGTTTCATTGATTCACAGAAGGCAGGTTAATGAATTCTTTTACATATATTACGTAGGTGACACTTGGATATTTTCGCCACGCTAATAAGAACATTCATGAAGCCTAGACATCATTTCTTACTGCCTTCACCAGTACAGCGTTGTAGTTATGAATGACAAATGCTCATTTGATTTCAAGAAAGTAGCTTCCTTAGGTCATCGCATAACTCTTTAGGGCTTCCCACCCCTCCCAAAAAAGGAATCACCAGCGCAGAAGCTACTTACATCCTAGACCATCAACACTGCAAGATTTCCTGGGCATGGTTAACTATTTTCAATGGTTATTTCCAGATAATGCTACCATTCTTGCCTTCCTCTACAAATCCCTTAATGGAACCCCCAAAAACAGGAAGGTAGCCCTCTTAAAGAGGCAGCCTGCTTAAACATAAAGGAGGCCCTATCACCTTTCATATTCCAACAACACATTGACCTTCTTAAATATAAAACCTTCTTTGTCAGAATCTATTTACTCTACCCTAGACAACAAACCACTGGTGGTGTATTTGGCTGTCTGTCCCTTCTGCTAATTCCTAGAGGGTAATGCCCTATAAAATTGGTTATTTGCATGGGCCACATACCCCTCATGCATGGCTTCACTCGACAGTTTGATGCTTGGTTTGTCTGT
>NC_090741.1:134398958-134421458 GCF_036898095.1 Palaemon carinicauda | reverse complement strand
ATGGCCACCTCTATTCGCAGGTCGATAGAGTTGCCATGGGTTCCCCTTTAGGGCCTTTGTTTGCAAATATTTTTATGTCATCTTTTGAAGAAAATTTTTTAAATAGTTGTCCAGACTCTTGTAAGCCAGAGTATTATAAAAGATATGTTGATGACACCTTTGTGTTATTTAAACAACCATGGCATAGTGAAATGTTTTTAAGCCATATAAATACTCAACACCAAAATATGAAGTTCACTGTGGAAAAAGAAAACAACAACTCTCTACCTTTTTTAGACCTTAACGTAAGCAGAGACAATGGTGAATTTATAACATCTGTGTATCGGAAAAAGACATACACTGGACTTGCCAACAATTTTTATAATTCTTTTTTTTTAAATTTTAAACTAAATGCTATATACACACTTGTTTATAGGGTTCTGCGTTATTCCTCGAGTTGGTCACTCTTTCAAAAGGAGATTTTATTTTTGGTTAATTTTTTCAAGCAAAACTCTTACCCTGAAAATATGGTTTACAAGGTTATTAACAAGCTCCTCTCACGACATTTCTCCACTCTAGTACCATTGTATAATGTTAAAAAGAAAAATATTTTCGCTACGATTCCTTACCAATCTGACAACAAGTTTTCCATCAAACTTAAACAAATAATAGAAAAAGAGTTCGGCTGCCTTAACATCCAACTAATCCCTATCAATCCACTCAAAATTAATGTATTTTTTGGCTACAAAGACAAACTGCAGACCTTCATGAGGTCCAACATCATTTATAAATTCAAGTGCCCGGGATGTCCCGGTATCTATGTTGGATCTTGCCGAAGGTTGTTGCAGGTGAGATACTGTAGCCATATGGGATACAGCTTCAGAACTGGTCAGAGACTTGGTAACCCAGAATTTTCTAATATAAGGAATCATGCCTCCATTTGCGAAACCCAAGTAAACAAAAAACATTTTTCAATTATTGGTGGGACAAAACAGCGAATTTTTAACTACCCTTGAATCATTATACGTTAAACGCCTCGTTCCTTCTTTAAACTCTAACGCCACCGCTTCTCCTCTTTTCTTAGCATAACTGAAGTCGTAGATGGGTAACAATTCTTACTCATTCGTTCTTCGCCTTTTCCTATGGATGGCTTGGTGAGCACTGGTTCTCTTATGTTTCAATGTTTTAGTTTTTCACGATTTTCTGTTATAAAATCAATAATGTTTAAATATTCTTTTACTATTTTGTTTTAAATTATTGTATAAATTTTAAGAATTTTTTATATTTATATCTTTTACAGATTGATAATGAACATTGCAATGTTCGAAACGTTTCCTAAATAAATTATGGCCTTTTTACTGATGTGTTTTGGACCCTGCTGCACACAATATATATATATATATATATATATATATATATATATATATATATATATATATATATATATATATATATATATATATATATATATATATATATATATTATCCCAGATTAGGCATGTAAGTTTACTTTTTCTCTTTTGTTTAAATCTAGGGCAGTCTGGTTAACCCAACCAAAGTGTAAAGTGTTATTTTAGTTTATTCTTAAGCTGTTTATAAATGTATTACTATCGATTCTTAAGTGTCTTTTCCCGTTGGTGTTGCATCATTTATTTGCAGTTGCTGGTGATGAATAAATTAAGAACTGAAGTGGTAAGAAAACTGGGGCAATTGAGGGTACAGTTCGCATTCCTCGGAAGAAGATTTTAAATCTGGAGATGAGAATATGAGGAACATGACAATGGGGGCCTGACCGGAATCTGTGTTAATTTTAATCCATTGTGAATGTTAGTGATATTATATAGTTTAAGGGCCCAAATTGCCCAATTTGTTATTGTAATTTAAGCTTTGTGCTATGAAGATCCTTAAACAGTATTAGACCACCTTCAGTAACATATTTTAATTTGTGTATCAAGGGTTATTGTTGATGGATGATTGTGGCACCAGCGATAGGACCACATACAGAACTTGGGTAAGCCAGGTTCATCAATTTATTATCTGTATTTAAGCTATGCTAAATATCTTAAGTGTTCACTAGCATACTAGAGTTACGCACCCATTTCAGCATATTTTATGAGGTATGACCTCTTCTTTTTTGGCCATCCTAGTATCGATCTTGGTCACTTCCATTGGCTTTTAAAAGCCACTAAAGCAAACAAGCCTTCATTTTTGTAGTGGTATTTGATGGAAGTTCTTCACTAGGGAGTAGTAAACCCTTATCAATCTTCCAACTCTATATCACAAATCTTTTTTATTGGTTACCTAATAGTTACATGTTGACGTATTGTTGAATGTTTATTTGCTATTGAATATTTAGCATTGTTTTGTGAATATCAAAACTGTACCATAAATGTGTTGAGGATATGTATATATCATAGTTGCCAATATGTCATTTAACACATTAGATTTTGCAGTAGACCATAAAAACATTTAGGAGCGTTGAGGTATGCTAAAAAAGCAGTTACTGAAACTTGCGGCACACCACGATGTTGTTGTTCCCGCAGTTGAAGTTTAGAAAGAGATTCTGGGACTGGTATTGACAAAGTTAGTCATTAAGGGTTATACATTGAAGGAAGAAGCAAAATAGGTAAGGCCTTTAGCATTGGAGAAAGCTCCTCAACCCACTGCGGAGGCCTTGAAGTTAATGATAGAGTTAGAGAGAGCAAAGACTTAAGCTGAAAGAGCTAAAGAAAGAGCTTCACTAGAGATTATGAAAGAAAGAGAGAATGAAGTTTGAAGTCGAATAAGGTTCAGTTGGAAAGTTCAAGACAAGCCAAACAGATTCGTCTAGAAAATTTAGAAATTGAAAAAGAAATTGATAATAAGAAGAAACTGGAACTAGAACGACAATTGGTAGAAATAAGGCTAAGTGAAAGGAAAGCAAAGAAAGATTTTCCAGAGCAATTTGACGTGTTTAAAGCCAGGAAATCGATCCCCATCTTTAATGAACAGGACCCAGAGAACTTCTTTTCAATTTTTGAAAATACCACCACTTCATTAAAATGGTCTAAGACTGAATGGGTGTTACTAATTAGAACCTCCTTTAAAGGTAAGGCAGCTTCAATTTGTGCTCGAATGATTAAGGAAATAAATTACAAAATCTTAAGAAAAGCAGTGTTAGATGCCTACAGTATTACTCCAGATGGTTATAAGCAAAATTTCAGGAATTCAACTAAAGGTGTTGGGCAAACTTTCTTGTAATTTTTTACTTTAAAGGTTAAGCTGTTTGAGAAAGGGATTGATAAAGAAAATGTTACTTCCTTTAAAAAGCTTAAAGAACTAATTGTTTTGGAAGAGTTCTTTCGGAAAATTCCTGCTAACATAATAATGTACAATAAAGAAAGACAAGAAAAGGATCCTAAGAAAGCAGCAATATTCGCAGATGAGTATTTTCTTATTCACAAGACTAAACGGGTAAATACGGCCTGGGGTCAGTCTAAAAATGATAAAGTAGATATTTACTGTACTTTTTGTAGGACTACTGGTCATTTGATCCAAGACTGCACTAAGCCTCAATGCAGAGTAACTCAATCTCGGCAATAAGCTAAAGCTTTGGAGAGTTTTCCAATCAAACACACTTCTCGGAATATAAAACATCCTGCCTCTAACGTAACTTCACCTGGAGGTAAGAAAGTTATGCATTGTGTAGAAAGTGAGACTGATTTTGATATATTCAAATGTAAAGGATCTGTTGGGGACAAAACGGATACTATGTTGCGTGATACTGCTTCATCGCAAACCTTCATCAGCCCAAAACTTCAACGATTAGCAAAAGCTACAGGCAGGTATGTAGCAGTCTCAGATTTGTCACATTAAACTGTGTTTCCATTAGTAACTAAACAAATGAAATGTCCGTACTATGACAGATCAGTAGAAGTGGCCTTATATGAAAAGGAATTTCCATCAAGGGATATTGATGTGTTGATTGACAATGACTTGGCCCACGGGACAGTTTTTAGCCATTTACTAATTACCTCTCCCGAGGTTAATGAAAAACGATTTCAGGTGGTAACCAGGTCTAAAAGAACAACTACTAATAATCCTGACCTAAATCTTTCCAATTGTTCTTCTGAACAGGTTGAAAATGCCATTAAACTACTAGATATTATTCCTAATAAATTTGTTAATGGCCAACTTACAGATGAATCTTTACAGTCATTACTTAGGAAGGTGATCAACCAACCAGAGAAGGATCAGAAGACTCCTTACTTTTATAAGAAAGGGGAATCCTTTTCGTTTTCCTAAACTACTTTTTGAAGACGATTGGGGAGACAAACAGCAACTGGTAGTTCCAGAGTTGCACCGCAAAGCCCTTCTAGAGATTGCACACTTGGTGGATAGTCAATAGAAATCATCAAAACTTATTAGCGACTGGAAGAAGATTTTTATTAGTTAGGTATGAAAAAGGATGTAAGAAACTTTGTAAATCCTTGCTCGACATGTCAACTGGTAGGTAAACCCAATCAGTCTGTTCCTCCAGCACCATTAATATCTGATACTGTACCAAACGTTCCTTAAGATAAAGTGATTATACATTGTGTAGGACCCTTAAATAAAACTAGTAGAGGATATGAGTATATATTGTCTATAATATGTCCCACTACTAGATTCCCTATTACCATTCCAATACGCAATATAACATCAAAAACAGTTGTTAAACAATTGCTAAATGTTTTTACTATCTTTGGTCTTCCAAAAGAGATACAATGTGATCGTGGAGCAAATTTTACTAGTAGGGTTTTAGAGACACATCAAAACTATTTAGAATTAATCCTGTTCTGACCTCAGCTTACCATCCACAGACCAATGGAGCCCTAGAGAGATTTCATCAGACAATGAAAGCTTTACTAAGGAAGTATATCTTCAGGACAGGAAAGGACTGGTATGAAGATTTAGACCTACTAATGTATGTATTGCGTAGTGTTCGCAATGAATCTACTAACATCAGTGCTTTCAAACTTATGTTTGGACGAAGACCACGCACCATACTAAATTCTATTAAGTAGAGAATTCTTTAAGGTGGTAGAAAGGGAGAAGAGTTTGCTGCATCGAAATATCTTGCTTCACTGAATCAGAGATGGAGTAAGCTTCTTCAATTTGCTCAAAGTAATCTACAAATTGCACAGGAAGGTATGAAACATCTGTATGATAAGAAAGCAAAGGTAAGAAGCTTTAATGTTGGCGATGAGGTACTAGTGTATCATCCCATTCCTGGTAATTCATTACGTGAGAAATTCATCGGACCTTGTGTAATTGCTAAACGAATTTCTGAAGTTAACTACCTCATAAAGAATCCCGATAAAAGACAATTTTCTAGGGTAGTCCATGTTATGAACACTTCCTATAAGGAAGCTTAGTTTGTCTTCCAACTTGGCTATTTAAGTTAATTTGTCATTTTGATGAAAACCCTATATCATTTCCTTTTTTAAAAAATTAACACAAGAAACGCATCTTTTTGTCTGAGTATCAAATCCTTTGTATAAGATCATTTGTTTTATCTTTTTGCTGTTTTTCGTGATATGTTATATATTTTATTTCCTTAAGATTAATCCACATTCTATTACATATGTTAAGACTTTAATCTTAAAAGAATTCATAAGAATTATTTGCAAAATAGTTGTGTTTAGAGCGCATACTAAATACCGGTCCATTTCTGTTGTATCACTTTCATAAACACTTAATTTGCTAATCTAATTAAAATTCATAAGTTTTGTATCATCTGTGTGCATGTTTATTTTATGTAAACCAACTATGACTGTCCCAAGTGAGCATGGTAGTGAAAAATCTTAGATAGGATCATTGATTTAATGTTAAATGTACCCATACGAACGTTTCTATCTACGAATATTTTCACAGATACGTTGGAAACAACAGGGCTCTCTCTCGCCCACGAGGACCCATAGAAGACGGATCTGTTGTGATCTGTGTCAAAAAGTTAAGTTGTCCTACCACCCAGCATACCTGGTGAAGTATACATTATTCTCAACAAACGTGGACTGCTTTGGGATCTTTTTGTGCCAAATAAGCCGTCTTCTGTGTAATTTTCGTTGCCTTTATGAATCATGATCCATATCCTACGATCTTGAACTTGGACACTGAGTGTTTGACAGTGCCTTATAAACTTTCCTTGTTTAATTTTGGTATCCGTACTGTAGACAATATATTTTGTTTATTACCATTTGCTACCAATGCTTATTTAAAGTAAATATTCAGTTTCGTTTTGTTATTAAGAAACAAATTATAGATATTATTTAATTCTCAATCAAGTTTGTTTTCCTTTTTCTTTAAATTTCGTATGGTTACATTAATAGATGATTGTTAAGTTTTTGTGCGATTGATTGAATCCATTTGTTATTTATCATTACCTTTATATCTATTATACAGTCCACTTTACTGTTTTATATATGCGATCTTGCGTGAATTCATTCCCTATCGAATGCTAGGTTGTTGTCTTTTAAGTTTGAGAGCGGGAACACATATATGCAAACTTGAGGCAACAATTAGTAAGTGTTGAAATCGATACCATTCACCACACACTAGTAATCGAATTTGGTCCTTCGAACCGGATGGATTCAATCTCGTTTGGTATCATAAGCATTAGTCTGTTTGTACATCGTACAATTTTCGAAAAAGAAAAGTAGTATTCTTTTTACTAGATTTCGTTTTGATTCACATGGCAACCACGCATTTCTTTCGATATCCCAACGCAGTTGCTTCACGACGGGCCTAGTTAGTATTTATATGAATCAGGTCGAAAGTGACTAGAAACTTTTTGAGAATAGGTATAATTCGATATTATTGTTAATTTGAGCCTGTAGAGCTCAATTTATTATAATTTTTTGTTTAATGCATATTATGGCACTCATGGTCGCCAAGTGCAAAAATAGTTCAAACATGTTTGAGAGGTAATTTTCGTGTTTATTAGGCAAGTTGTGATCAAAGTGATCATTCATTTCTTGTTTAACTCAGCAATTTTATTGCTTAATTTTTATTGACAATTTTTCTTGTGTATTTTATTAATCATGTCAACAGAAATGGAACCTGTACAGATTCTTAATCTTTATCGTAGCACTTTAGAGGGAGTGCAGGATTGTGTTGATAATAAAGAGTCTTGTTTAAGCAATGCTAGTACCTCTAAGGCTACATTTGAGTTAGTTGCTCAAAACCTTAATGGTCAATTAAATTCGTCCGCCATGGGGTATTGACATAACAACTTTCAGAAATCGAAAATCGTTTTATTGCTTCTATGTATGCGTAAACATGTCGTACATACTCCCCAGAAGTTTCAGCCAATTATTTTTACAAATAACGAAGATATAGAGGTTTTTAAATGATGACGTCATCCTTACTGTGTCGTCTGCATGACTGAGTTTGACAAAATCGTCTTTGTGTGTGAATTTTGCATATCTATAGCGATTTTTCACTTATATTTCGAGCTATCGTACGTCTGGCAGAAAGGGAAGGCATTGGTAGAGTGTAGATGAACGAAATCTACTCCTACAATAACAGAAGCCAAAGTTGCCAAAGATGTATATAAGTTATAATGTATGTGTTTGTTTACTTGAAGTTCGTATGTACATTGTGTTTCCACAACGCCCTCGGGAACATTATAGCAAGGCCAGTGTTACCTAAGGTTATAGAAAGAATAAATAGTCAATAATTTTTCCAAACAATGAAGATATAGTGGTCTTTAAATGATGACGTCATCCTTATGGCGTCGTTTGTATGACTGAGTTTGACAGGTGCGCAGTTCTCTCTCTCTCTCTCTCTCTCTCTCTCTCTCTCTCTCTCTCTCTCTCTCTCTCTCTCTCAAATTATTTACCACTGCCATTTATACGAATACTTTTATTCTCTCTCTCTCTCTCTCTCTCTCTCTCTCTCTCTCTCTCTCTCTCTCTCTCTCTCTCTCTCTCGAATATTTAAAACTCCCATTTATACAAATACTATAATAACAATGTTCAACTCTCTCTCTCTCTCTCTCTCTCTCTCTCTCTCTCTCTCTCTCTCTCTCTCTCTCAATTTGAACTGTAATCTATATCAGCCAAAGGCTCTCTCTCTCTCTCTCTCTCTCTCTCTCTCTCTCTCTCTCTCTCTCTCTCTCTCTCTCTCTCTCTCTCTCTCTCTCTCATGTTTCGAAATCTCGTACTTCTGGCAGAAATGAAAGGCATTGGTAGAGGGTAGGTGAATGAAAACTACCAGCTACGAAAACATCAGCAAAGTTTCCAAAGACATATAGAAATTATAATGCATGTGTTTATTTAATTGAAGTTCGTATGTTGATTGTGCTTTCACAACGTCCTCTGGAATTTTATAGCAATGCCAATGTTACATAAGGTGATAGAAAGAACAAAAAGTAAGAACAAGAAAAAAGAACCAAGAAAGAGGGAAACATGGATAAGAGTACAAAGCTGAAACCTGCTAACTAAAACACTGGCAACAATTAGAGGTCGCTGGCAACTCATAACATAAGAATAGTAAACTGAGGGTTCAAATACCTCCTTTAGGGTGCATTTATGTAGGAATAAACAATAAAAGTTATCATAATAATATTATTTTGATTTCTTTTAGAAAAGAAGCGAAAGTTTGCTGCAAATCTTTGGGAGCTCATAACTCAAAAACATACTTATTCCCACTTAGGTACATTTTTCTCACTTATTTGTTGTTCGATATTAGAGAAAAAGATATCGTTGAAAAGAAGAATAAAAATCCCACAATTCTGTCAGACAAAGTTTTGATTTTCTTTTTACATTTATTTTCACGATTATTTTCCGTCTAGACGAGGAAAAAAAAAATAAAAATTCATTAAAAAAAACAAAAAGGAAAATCAAAATTCTGTCTGACAGAATTGTTCGGTTGTTAGAGTAGTTTTTGTGGTATAAGTTTCAATACAATTGGTATTACAGTAGTGGGGAAAAATGTACCTAAATATTTTTTTTAAATCATGATTTTTGCTAATAAATCCAAAAGTTTTTGATCAAATGACTTGAAATTTTTATATGATGAAGGTATTATATATGTCTAAAACATATATAGAAATTGTGTAATTTGAATCATTAGAAAAAAATGACAGACATGGCGGACGGTCCCCTTAAGCAATGCTAGTACCTCTAAGGCTACATTTGAGTTAGTTGGTCAAAACCTTAATGGTCAATTAAATTCACTTACAAATCAGTGGGAAACCCTCAAAGTTGTACTTAGTGAGGATGAGGAAAAATTGAAGTCCTTTAGCAGGGAATTTAGACAATGTCATCGTTCGTGTCAGAAAACTTTACAGTGTGTGCTTGATAGAGTAGCTAGTCTGACTGTCAGTACTAATCAGACCCCACCTGCTAATCCGACTGTGGTTACAACTTTACCCACACCCAAAATTGCCTGCAATTCAAATTCCCACCTTTGATGGTAAACTTGAAAACTGGTCATCCTTTTGGGATATTTTTGATAGCCTTGTCCATTCAAGTACTGATTTGACAGAAGTGGTTAAGTTTGCTACATTGCAAAATCATCTTACTGAGCGAGCATTTTGCTCTATTGAAGGTTTGGCTGTTACTAACAGTAATTATGCTATTGCTATAAACACCCTGAAAGATTGCTTTCATAATACAGATAAGCTTCTTAGTCGGCTCATTCGAGAGTTGAATGATTTACCTGTTCCACGTCATTCACATGATGAAATTTTGGACTTTGAATTAAGTTATGAGAAACTGTTAGCTCAAATAAATCACTTGGAGAGACAAGACACCTCTACTCGTCTTTTCAGAGAGATCATAATCAAGAAGCTTCCTTCAGAAACTTTTAAAATTCTTGCTAATAAGTACAATACTTATCATTTTTCAGTGGAACAATTTTCAGAAGGCTTGACTAAGATAGTTGATTTGATGGAAAGGTGTAAAGAACAACCCCGTTCTGAGCGCAAAACAGAAACCGTTTCGACAAATTCATCACAGTGTGACAGTAGCAATGCTAGTAAGCTTAACAACTCTTCACAGTCTCAGTCTAAACAAAAGCCAAATCCAGCTTCAAAAAATGCATCCTCTCAAAATAATCAGAATTCTTTTCAGAGTAATCGGTGTTCATCTCAGAATACCCAGGCTAACATTGCCAAATCTTGTATATTTTGTGAGCAGTCTTACAGTTCTAAATACTGTGTTCGCTATCCAAGTCTACAATCTCGTAGAGAAAGGATCCGTTCTCTTAATCTATGCTTCTGTTGTTTGAAAAAAGGTCACAGAGTAAGTGATTGTCAGGTCAAATTTGAGTGCCGCAATTGCAACGGTAACAATCATCATACCTTTTTGTGTGCAAAATTATGTAATAACACTGTTTCCAATCCGAGTCAATATGCTAGTACTAACAGAGTAAACTTGACACCTCTTAATACAGCTGCCGCTGCTAATACTGGTAGCCTAACTAACTTTAACCCTGCCCATCCTCCTCCTCCTCTTCCACGGAACGGGAGTAACCCTATGGTCAGTGTGGCCAACTCTGCTAGTCCTACTGTTACGACTACTACTTCTTCAGTTAGTGTAGCTTCTTTCACTAATTCATGCTCGGGCAACACTGCTTCTTCTTTGTCAATAACAGCTTTGCCAACTGCTTTTGTTCAAATATTAGAGGGTGGATATCGGGTTCCTACACGTACTTTTTTTGACACTGGGTCACAGCTCACATTCATTCAGTCAGATCTTGCTAAACAGCTGAATTTACCTATTGTAGATCGCATTACCCTATCTCTGACACCTTTTGCTAGTCAACCAGTAGAAATTGTGTGTAATATCGTCAAAGTAGTCATTCGTCTTGGGAAATCAAGAATTACTTTGAAAGCAGTTGCTTTTGACAAGGTAAATACTGTAATACAAACTCCTGGCCCCATTAATGTTGTAAATTGCCTTAAATCAAAGGGTATTAAGTTAGCTGATGGTCAATTAACCAGTGATGATGTTACACAGATTGGACTTGTTATTGGTACTGATAATTATCATAAGTTTAGAATGGGTCAAAGCAAATGTGCTGGAGTGAATTTGTTTACTTGTGCTGGTGGTGCAATTATTTTTGGTCCCTTACCTCAATGGGCAACTCAAGAGTATTGTAATAGCAATTTTGTTACTGTACAGCATGCTGTTTGCGCACGCACTAGCGTAATGCCTATTGAAATAGATCCTCCTCAAATTGAAAATTTATGGAAATTGGACCAGGTTGGCATTGTTGATGAAACTTATTCTCCTGAAGAAAAGTTAACTGTAGAGAAATTTGGGAGTAATATCACCTGTATTGGAAGTCACTATTCTGTAGACTTACCTTTTAAGTCACATTTACGACCTCCAGTTAATTATCGTAGAGCTTATGGTCAATTTTTTTCATTAGCTCGCTCTTTTCATAATAATCCTGATTTTTTTGAAGAGTACAATCAGATTTTTGATAATTATTTGCAATTAGGATTTATTTAGAAAGTCAATGAGCCAATATTTGGTCATTATCTTCCACACCATGGAGTCAGAAAAGTCTCGACCACAACTCCTCTACGCATTGTTTTTAATGCCTCATCAAAGCAAACTGTTTCTGATCCTTCATTAAATGATTGTCTTTTGACAGGCCCTAGTTTAACTGCTAAATTGTTTGATTATTTGCTTGCTTTCAGAACTAACCCCTTAGCTGTTGTCTCTGACATCAGTAAAGCATTTTTGCGTCTAGGCATTAACTTCAATTCTAGAGATTACTGTAGATTTTTATGGTTTGAAAATTTCTAATTTAGACAAAATTGTGACATATAGATTCAAGGTAGTGATGTTTGGAGCTACTTGTAGTCCATTTCTTTTACAGAAAACTATAGTTTATCACCTTGAAAATAATTCTGATCCTCTTGCTTCTCAACTGATACCTCATTTTTATGCAGATAATTTTTGTAAGACCTATAGTTGTCTTGATTCAATGCTCAAGGAATATCCTCGCATTAATCAAATTCTTTTGGAAGCAAATATGCCTCTCCAATCATGGATAAGTAACTCAGTGAAATTCAATGAAGTAATAAATGTAGATGTTACAGAAGTTGAAATAAATGTATTAGGTATCAATTAGAATGTAACATATGATTCTTTGTCAATCAAATCCAGTCAGTATGTGTGTAAGAATGAATGTCTCCATCATCATCTCACTAAGAGACAAGTTGTCTCCATTGTATCATCCATATTTGATCCGTTAGGTTTGTTGTCTCCCTTGTGGATTCAAGGCAAAATTTTCATTCAGTCCTTGTGGAAGGAAAAATTTAGTTGGGATGAATCATTGCCCAAAAAATATTGTCTTGAATTTAAGTCTATTTGTGAGTCATTGCATCTAGTGTCGACCATCACTTTCCCTCGCTTTGCTATTATTCCTGGTAATTGTCATTTGCATATCTTTGCTGATGCTTCCAAGCAAGCATATGGCTTAGCAGTTTATGTAGTTACCCCTTGTTCAAGCAATTTGCTTTTATCAAAAGCCAGAGTTGCACCAAGACCCGAGCATTCTATCCCCAAATTAGAACTTACTGCTTTGAACTTAGGTAGTAAAATGGCAAAATCTTTGATGTCAAATTCTGCCTTAGCTTTTCAGTCTTGTACTTTGTGGACTGACAGTGAAGTTGTCCTTCATTGGGTTCATCGTAATAAATGCACAGATGTGTATGTCCGCAACACGGTCAAGGACATTCGCGATGGGGATTTCCCCAGTAAATACGTTCTTACTAAGGAGAATCCAGCAGATTTGGTGATACGTGGTGTTTCTCCTTTAAAACTTCAGAATAGTAGCTTGCGGTTATGTGATCCAACTTGGCTTGACTCTCCCAGTAAATATCCAATTCAGAGGGAATTTGAGCCTACACTTGTGAATGAAATTTTGGTCGAACCAGTTCAGACTGAACCAATAATTCCTTGTTTGAATTTATCTAAGTATTCTCTCCTGTTTAGGGCTTTGAAGATTGTTCGTAGAATAATTCAATTTTGTAAAAAGCTAATGCCTAACAAACCTATTTTTTGTTTAGATCCTTTAACAGTTCTGGTACGAATGGAACAGCAGATTCATTATCCTACGCTGATTCAGTATTTGTCAACTGCCTCATGTATTAATGTCCCTCAGTATATAACAAACTTTGCTAATCAGCTTGGGCTACATCTAAACAGCAATGGTGTAGTGTGTTCTAAAGGTCGGTTACAGAACTCAACCCAAACTCCTATGTTACTACCTCCCAAAAGTCATTTAACCTTGTTGATAATTAGGCACTATCACATTAACCATCATCATTCTAGTGTGAATACTGTACTTGTATTGCTTCGTGAAACTTTCTGGTTACCAAAAGCCAGAAAGACCATTAAATATCTTCTAGCCAAATGTGTTCTTTGCAGAAAGTTGTGTGCAAAAACATTCCCTGTGCCTAATCCTCCTCCTCTCCCCAGTGAGCGAGTTACATTTACACGTCCTTTTGACTGTATTGGTGTTGATTTTACAGAAGCATACAATTTTTATGATGTGAACTCGGAAAGTTTAACCCTGGAACGGTACGGTGGGTCGTCCGCGACCCCGAGCGTCAAAACAAGAGGTTTTTCTCACGTGACTCACCCCCGTGACTGAATTTGTGGGTGATCGACCTGCAGTCGGTGTCTCGCCTACACGCTCTAGTAGTGTCCAGATGTGCATCGCTGTAGCTGTACTCCTTCCCAGATTTCTGAGACGCGTCGGGGTCGAGCGCGACCGAGTTTACCCTTCTAAGGTAATTTGCATAATTATCAAAGTTATTACGTATTATGAAATTGTCGTAGAATGGTGCAACTTGTATAGGTTATCAGTTGTGGAAAGTCTTGATGGATTGTTTGGCTACCATGTGCATGATTTTTTTTTAGTTGAAATGTCATTCATCACCACGAGGACCATTTTACCGCGAGTGCCCCTTTTTCATTTTTGTTCGTTTTTTGGCCAAGTCAGTTTTCCGAAAGATATTGCCAAATAATGTCGCAAAACTTCTGCTTTTTTAGTGTTGGAAAGTTTGTCTAGATGATCTGGCTACCCATGCGTGACTTTTTTTTTGTCAGATACGCCGTAGATATTGGTATGTGGGGTATTTTCCTGCGGTTGCCAATTTCTGTTTTTTTTCAATATTTGTAAAAATTTACTACGTAGTAAGGAATTGCCGTATATTATTGATTTTTTTTCATGTTTATTTGTTAGAAAGTGTGCCTTGATGGTTGGGCTAACACGTGCATGTTTTTTTTTTTTTTATCTGAGGTGCCGTATATTAGAATGTTGGCCATTTTTTCGGGAGTGCCCCTTTTTATTTGTTTTGCAGTATTTTGCTTAGTCATGTTACTGTAAGGAATTGGCAAGTAGTGTCGCAAAACTTATATTTTTATAGAGTTGGAAAGTGTTTCTAGATGATCTGGCTACCCATGCCTATCTTTTTTTTTTTTTGCCAGATATGGCGTATATATAGGTATGTGTTCGATTTTCTTGTGATTGCCATTTTTTTGTTTTTTCCTATTTCTTTCAAAATTACTACGTACTAAGGAACTATCACAGAGTAATGATTCATTTAGATGTTTATTTGTCGGAAAATGTGCCTTGATGGTTTGCCTAGCACGTGGCTGAATTTTTTTTTTTTTCTGAAATGCCGTATATTAGAATGTTGGCCATTTTTCCGCGAGTGCCCCTTTTTATTTGTTTTGCATTTTTTTTGCTTAGTCATGTTACCGTAAGGAATTGGCAAGTAGTGTCGCAAAACTTATATTTTTATAGTGTTGGAAAGTGCTTCTAGATGATCTGGCTACCCATGCCTATCTTTTCTTTTAGCCAGATATGGCGTATATATAGGTATATGTTCGATTTTCCTGTGATTGCTATGTTTCCGTTTTTTCCCATTTCTTTCAAAATTACTACGTACTAAGGAACTATCACAGAGTAATGATTCATTTAGATGTTTATTTGTCGGAAAATGTGCCTCGATGGTTTGCCTAGCACGTGGCTGAATTTTTTTTTCTTCTGAAATGCCGTATATTAGAATGTTGGCCATTTTTCTGCGAGTGCCCCTTTTTATTTGTTTTGCATTTTTTTGCTTAGTCATGTTACCTTAAGGAATTGGCAAGTAGTGTCGCAAAACTTATATTTTTATAGTGTTGGAAAGTGTTTCTAGATGATCTGGCTACCCATGCCTATCTTTTTTTTTAGCCAGATACGGCGTATATATAGGTATGTGTTCGATTTTCCTGTGATTGCCATTTTTTCGTTTTTTCCCATTTCTTTCAAAATTACTACATACTAAGGAACTATCACAGAGTAATGATTCATTTAGATGTTTATTTGTCGGAAAATGTGCCTTGATGGTTTGCCTAGCACGTGGCTGAAATTATTTTTTTTCTGAAATGCCGTATATTAGAATGTTGGCCATTTTTCCGCGAGTGCCCCTTTTTATTTGTTTTGCATTTTTTTGCTTAGTCATGTTACCGTAAGGAATTGGCAAGTAGTGTCGCAAAACTTATATTTTTATAGTGTTGGAAAGTGTTTCTAGATGATCTGGTTACCCATGCCTATCTTTATTTTTAACCAGATATGGCGTATATATAGGTATGTGTTCGATTTTCCTGCGATTGCCACTTTTTCGTTTTTTCTCATTTCTTTCAAAATTACTACGTACTAAGGAACTATCACAGAGTAATGATTCATTTAGATGTTTATTTGTCGGAAAATTTTGTTTACTTCTTTTTTTATTGAATATCATCAAATTTTTTTAGCTAAAATATTATATTGTTTTACCTTTTTTTTTGCATATCCAAGAATAATTAGATTAGTAAATAACACCTTGAAATTGACATACCCTTTCCTACATTTCAGGTGGCAGATTAGGGAGTCTGAGTCAGTGTGGTTGGCGGCCATTTTGTGGACATATCCGAAGCGTAAGTTGCCCTATCTATATATATTCTTGTTCCCTATAGAATATGTGATATTTTGGTTTATTTTTACCTGCATAAATATCATATTATATATTAAATATATGTATTTTTTTACAAAATTTCTAAGTACTTAAAAAATGACCTTTAGATATGGCCCCTGATATAAATGTAATTTACAAGATAATGAAGATTTTTTTACATATTTCTATTTTAGAATAACATATGTTTATTCCCTAAAAAAATTAGCCACTTCCTATTTCATTTGGGTACCCCCAAAAATTCATGAAATTTGGACAAATTATTTTGGCCAAAAAAAGTTACCCTTTTTTTCTCATTTCAGATCTTCACCTCCATGGGTCTGACTTCATCCAAAATACATCAAGATGTGTCCTAAACATTCAAGAATCAATTCCTAAAAGGATTTGTGTATATATGTATAAGTTTTTTGTTTATGAATTTTTATGTAAGGTCTTTTTATTTTTCTACATAATTTTTTAAAATATTTTTAATAAATAGTTTTTCTGCAGATGAGTAGTATTTATCTTTACAGTAGTTTTAAGCATTCATTGAACTTTTTTTGGTCAAAAAAAAAGAAGAGGTTACTGCAAAAACAGATTTTTCAAGAATTTTTTTTTGCGTCGGGGTCGCGCGCGACCGAGTATACCCTTAAAGGGGTGTCCGAGGAGCGTACCTATCCAGGGTTAAATGACATACCGAGTAAGGCTTATATATGCTTGTTCACTTGCACTTCATCTCGTGCAATCCATCTTGAACTTGTACGCACACTTTCTACTGAAGATTTCCTGCTTGCTTTGTGCAGGTTTTGTGCTTTGTATTCCACTCCCAGAGTTATTATCTCAGATAATGGCTCTAATTTCCAAGGTTGTAATCAGTTCTTACAACAAATTAAAGATAAGCCTGAAGTGTTTGCACATCTTAACCATTTGAGTATTCAATGGAAGTTCATAACTCCAAGAGCCCCATGGTTTGGCGGGTTTTATGAAAGGTTAATTGGGGTAATCAAAGGTAGCCTAAGTAAAGCACTTTATCATAAGAGGGTTACATTTGATGAACTTCATACTGTACTTAGTGAAATTAAAAGTATAGTCAATAACCACCCTCTTACTTATATTAGTGACTCATGTGAGGAAGAATTTCTTACTCCTAACCAATTGTTGTATGGTAGAAATATAATTATTGCACCTCCTTTAAATAATTTAGCTGATAATGAGATTCCTTATGGAGAAAATATTGATGTACGAGAACAATATGCTCGTCTATGCAGTGTCCTTAAAAAGTTTGAAAGCATTTGGCAAAATGATTATTTAACTTCCCTTCGTGAACGCCATTATGGTAATCAATCTTCTAGTGACAATCCTCTTTCATTGCGCGAGAATGATATTGTTTTGGTGAATCTTGAAAATAATCATAAGTTCTTATGGCCTTTAGGTAAAATAACCAGACTAATATTTGGTAGAGACAACATTGTGAGAAATGTTGAAGTAAGCGTTCATGGGAAATTAAATGAACGATCTATCAGTAAGATTGTGCCATTAGAAATTCCTAACCCTGTACTCACTGAAGAGTTAAATAATGATAAATCCTATGAGGATTTCAGGCTACCTGAGGTCCCTGTGCCAGATGTTCCTTTAAGACCTTAAAGAAAAGCTGCTAAGAAAGCTGCTAAGAAAGCTGCCTTAAATAGAAAGCAGCGGCTAATTGATGGACAGCTGTGAAATTGATTGTTTTATTATTATGTAGCACGTATTTTGTGTAGTTACCATGTTTTTTATTTGAATTTAGCATAGGAACCATGCTCAATTGAAATTTACTTAACTTTTGTTGGGGAGTGTGTTATGAACACTTCATGCAAGGAAGCTTAGTTTGTCTTCCAACTTGGCTATTTAAGTTAATTTGTCATTTTGATGAGAACCCTATATCATTTCCCTTTTTTATCACAAGAAACGCATCTTTTTGTCTGAGTATCAAATCCTTTGTATAAGATCATTTATTTTATCTTTTTGCTGTTCTTCGTGATATGTTATATATATTATTTCCTTAAGATTAATCCACATTCTATTACATATGTTAAGACTTTAATCTTAAAAGAATTCATAAGAATTATTTGCAAAATAGTTGTGTTTAGAGCGCATGCTCAATACCGGTCCATTTCTGTTGTATCACTTTCATAAACACTTAATTTGCTAATCTGATTAAAATTCATAAGTTTTGTATCATCTGTGTGCATGTTTATTTTATGTAAGCCAACTATGACCGTCCCAAGTGAGCATGGTAGTGAAAAATCTTAGAAAGGATCATTGATTTAATGTTAAATGTACCCATACGAACGTTTCTATCTACGAATATTTTCACAGATACGTTGGAAACAACAGGGCTCTCTCTCGCCCACGAGGACCCATAGAAGACGGATATGTTGTGATCTGTGTCAAAAAGTTAAGTTGTCCTACCACCCACTTGTTGAGATCTTATTGAAGCCCAGCATACCTGGTGAAGTATACATTATTCTCAACAAACGTGGACTGCTTTGGGATCTTTTTGTGCCAAATAAGCCGTGTTCTGTGTAATTTCCGTTGCCTTTGTGAATCATGATCCATATCCTATGATCTTGAACTTGAACACTGAGTGTTTGACAGTGCCTTATAAACTTTCCTTGTTTAATTTTGGTATCCGTACTGTAGCCAATATATTTTGTTTATTACCATTTGCTACCAATGCTTATTTAAAGTAAATATTCTGTTTCGTTTTGTTATTAAGAAACAAATTTTAGATATTATTTAATTCTCAATCGTTTGTTTTCTTTTTTCTTTAAATTTTGTATGGTTACATTAACAAATAATTGTTAAGTTTTTGTGCGATTGACTGAATCCATTTATTATTTATCATTACCTTTATATCTATTATACAGTCCACTTTACTGTTTTATATATGCGATCTAGCGTGAATTCATTCCCTATCGAATGCTAGGTTGTTGTCTTTTAACTGTGAGAGTGGGAACACACATATGGAAACTTGAGGCAACAATTAGTAAGTGTTGAAGTCGATACCATTCACCACGGTCCATGTAAATCTTTTGAAACCTTATGTAAGATCGCCATCAAAGGAAGTATGTAACATTGCTGTTGTTCAGTCTGAACCACTAATGGAATCTGATAACAATTCTGTTGCAGAAAAATCCTTATCGGATGAAATTCTGATGTCATGGAAGCACTCTGAGAACTTGCAAATCCTAGAGTCCCTCCATTCTTACCAGGATCTTGAGGCAGATGACAAAAAGAAACAAATGGTAGAACTTATTCAGCAATATAACGATCTGTGTTCGGATACTCCTGAAAAATGTACAATTGTGAAACATGATGTTGCTATCCGGACTGATGTGCAACCTATAAGACAGTCCTACCACAGAGTTTCTAAAGACAGACTGGCTGTTGTGAAAGAGGATGTGGATTATCTACTGGCAAACAATCTGGTTTCGCCAAGTTCCTCTCCGTGGGCCTCTCCTTGCTTGTTGGTGAAGAAGCCCAATGGCAAATATCGGATGTGCACAGATAGGAAAGTAAACCCATTTACCCTTAAAGACTCTTATCCATTACCTAGAATAGTAGTTATCATAGATACCATTAGTGATGCTAAATATTGAACTGAGATCGACCTTACGAAAGGATATTATCAAATTCAACTAACAGAGAGAGCTAAAGATATTTCAAGTTGTATAGTGCCTTTTTCATAGTTTCACGATTTTCCTTTTGTTTGAGGCAAATTCCTTAAATTCCTTCATATCTATTCCCATCTTAGTGCATATTTTTTTTTTTTCAAAGTAATGGCTTTCTACTCAATTCAAGAAAAAGTAAATGCCAGAAGACAATTTTAGATCCCCTTTCATCCCAATTTAACTCCTTTGTTTTTTCCTCTTCCCCCTACAGCTCAAAGTTGAGAAAGCTCCATAAAAAAAAGAAAAAAAAGGTAAACCTTGCTTATCCTACGTTGATAGTGTTTGGCTTAAAAGTGTATCTTTTCCATTCTGCCTGTTCTTGGTATTATTTCTTTTTTTTCGTATGCGAAAGATTTACTCATTTTAATATTAGTCACATACGAATTTTCAATCACTAAGTGTTATTATATAAAGGCTTAATAATCTGTATTTCCTTTTCACAGTACAACAATGGACCAAGGAAACTGAACTACTACTATAAATGGAGATGTGAGACTTTCTTTTTCCATGGGTGCTTTTCATGTTTATTTTACGCATTTCTTTTCCAGTAGTTATAGAATGGACAACTAAAAATCATAAGGAATTTTTCCCTTTGTCATTTATAAAGCCGTCACTCGTCTTTTCCTGTCACAGAATTGTTAATAAAACAAAATATATATTTTCAAATTACTTTTTAGATAGGTTTTTCAAATCTTTTTTAAGATTTTATGATTAGCTTTATATTGAAAATTTAAAGATATTTTTACTTAACGAATAATTTTAAAGAAAATAAAAATAGTCATATAAATAAAAAATTATTATATAAAGAAAACGTTCATTTAATAAGATAGTATGATATGGAAAAATGAATATTTTGCTGAAAGAGCGGGAGAAAATATAAATATATTTTGAGAAAAGAAAATATCATACTTTTACAAATGTTGTTCGAAGGGTGACCATGGAAAAAGAGAACCTTTGATTAATTTCTTTCTCGGAAGAGGAAAGGTATCGTGAAATCTTAGTGTATAAAAGGATGAATGCTGCAAAAAAAAGAATTTCATTCCGATTTTCAGGAAAAAAGATTACAATAATAAAAAGTTCAAAATAATAGATAAGATATAGAATGTAAAAATACGGGAAAAAAAATCTGTTTTATAGTTGTTTATTTGTTTATGAAAATTAAACTATCCATAGAGTTCTCGTAATAACAAGAAGAAAATGTGCCTAGTTGATGACAGGTAGATGCTGTGCTAAAACTTATAGAAAAGAAGGTTGGTGTATCACTGCTGATATGAAGTTACTGCTTATATATTTCAGCTGATACCTCAGAATTACTGTCAGTAACATCCTAAATATTACCTACTGATATAGATATTCAATTAAGGGTAACACAATGCAAGTGATATAGTCATCAATCATTTAAAAAGAAGAATATATATATATATATATATATATATATATATATATATATATATATATATATATATATATATATATGTGTGTGTGTGTGTGTGTGTATGTGTATGCGTGTGTGTGTGATTGAGTGTATGTGTGTGTGTTTGTGTGTGTGTTAATGAAGATTATGATAAGGAACCTCACGTTGGATTGACCGTGTTTTACCCAGTACCTACCTTAACTCATAAATTGATCCAAACATATCTGCAATTATAAAAGGTCAGTTTAGATGTCAAAACTTCGCTTAAGTAAGTAACGACACACTTACTCCATCACAAGAACAATAAAAGATTAAAAAAAAAAAATAATGATAAAAATGTTCCCAAAGTAAAAAAAAAAAAAAAAAATTACCTGTTCCACCAGAGTTTAGCCCTTCCCTAACAATTGGAAATAACTGACAGCAATTTTGTTAATGGTAGGGACTCCTCTTGCGGCCGTTAGGAAGTTCAGTGTTGGTCACTTCAAAAGGGGGACATATGTCGTAATTGCTTTCATGAAATTCTCTATATTCTGTTTCAGTTTTATTCTTCTGCGTCCATTTCTTCGTTTTTTTTTTTTCCTTATATGAAATGAAAGCCAAAGTAATCATGAATTATACCTTCTTATCATTAGACTGCCTTCAGATGGTCAGAAACATGTGTTTGATAATACTCTGATATTTAACAAGCTTACATCATATTTTCTTTGTTTTTTATATTATATTTGAATCCTAAATTAATATAAATAAAACATCACTTTAGTTACTGATTAGGGAAAAGAGAATTCTTATAAAAATTACATCTAAAGTAGTTCTTGCTTTAGGAAGATGCTAATAACACATTAATAAGGAATATAATGATAATACTAATTCAAAAAATGCTGATGAACATAATGATGATAATTATAATATATATATTTTTTTCAATGCTCTTAACCTATCAGCAACATAGGGAAACAGCAAGGTTTTTGTGTCATTTCCCAACGCCCATCGTGATGCTAATTTCTAACTGTTTATAGACAAGAGGTTGTTCCCACTGTTGAAGGTGAAACTTCCGTTTTTTAATCAAATTTGAATATTATTATCCGTATCATATTAATTAGTGCCATATCTATGGTTATGTCTTCATGCAAAAAGTTAGTCAAAACGTTAATTTTAATTAAGAAATATTCACAAGTATATTATCGTATTCACAAAAATCCAACTCATTTTGATTTTGAAATTGGCAATTTCTTTCAAAATATCTCCTGGAATCTTTTTGGTGTACTGATCTCGTTATCTCCATGTTTTGTTTATTTTATTTTCTCATTGCATCTCTTTATTTCTGATTGTACAATTTAATCTTATATCCTTTCATAATTCTCTCTCTCTCTCTCTCTCTCTCTCTCTCTCTCTCTCTCTCTCTCTCTCTCTCTCTCTCTCTCTCTCTCTCT
>NC_090741.1:134383958-134393958 GCF_036898095.1 Palaemon carinicauda | reverse complement strand
GTTTCCCTTTTAAGACATCGTATATCAACAGGGGACGCATGTAATAACGCGCCACATAGCTATCTACACCCCGAACAGAGTTAAGGCTTCGGTGTGTAAAGGCAGAGAATAGCTGGGAGCCGTTCCATAGCTAATCTCATCCGTGGCTACTTTTGGTACTCGAGACGTAAACAAACGGGCGCCATTGCTTGAATGACGTCACGTTCGTCTTCATCCTGAAGCCAGTTGCTTGCCGATCACCATGATACAGCAGAGCAGGGTGGGACCTAAAAACTGGACGAAGTAGCAGGGAGGGTCCATCAGGACGCCATGGCTATCTCACCCAAAAATAGATTTTTCGCTTCGCTCAAAATCCGTTTTTTGGGCTCAAGCCATGGCGTCCTGATGGAAGAATACCAGAGAATCAATTTATCGTGGTAGATTTTCCCCTATTGGTAAGTGCCAAGGGCTTTGAACAAATTAGCATAGTAATCTTAATAAAGAACCGTAGGGAAGAATCTTCCTGCCCCCTTGGCAGTGAAGTTCCCACGGGCCATGCCGAGGTCAAAGTGGTTATTGAAGGGCTATTCACCTTGTTAGAAGAACCTGAAGAACTTGGAGACGAGACTGAATGGTTGGCATTCGTATCGGAACATTCTGGAAGGCAGACAGGTGGTGGTTGGACACTGTGTGCTGAGAAGGTTGGTTTCGTCTCCAGGGTATGAAGAGTAAGTATTCGTATTGGAATATTACTTTGTAAGAGTGAATATAAAATAAGGGTTAGGACCTTAAAATCTCCATGAACCATGAGGAAAGGGGATAATAAAACTATGACAGGCATGTATTTCATAGTAAGTAGGAGCGGATTGAGACGCACAAGTAATAAAATAGAAATTTTATTTCACAGTTGCAGAAATTAAATGAATTACAGCAATAAGTAAAGTTAATTTACAGAAATTATAATGTACATAGTAATAAAGACTTGCTCTTGAATCTGAAAGGGAATTTCAAATTTATTAGTAGGCACTCGTCCTCGAGGAACGTTAGTCTTTAATTAAAACACATCATGCTCTAGGCATGCGGCACTTGTGTGACAACTATGATATTTCACCTGGGATAAGAACAGTTATAAGAAAGCACTAAGTGTTTTCGACATCACTATATATCGCTCGAGGGTCAACATAGGCACCCGAAGAGTTAGAGTCCCAAGTAACTCACTGTTCTATGCAGAGTTAGGTGCAGGTTTCATAACACTACCTGCGGCTACCACAAAATGTTTGACTTCGTGCACTTGTTTCGCATAATGTTTGAAGAAAACACGCGAGGACTTCCAGCCTGTGAAACTTTTAAGGCTTTCGAAGTCCATACTCTGAAAGAAATTCAGAGACGAGGCAACTTTTCTAGGATCGTGACCAGCGGGTGTACTGTCGGGATCCGCTCTGTGAATGAAGTAGGTGATTTTCGCTCTTAATTGTTTCAGTGACAGGTCGCTGCCCGATGTTTCTCCTTTGAAGAGTTGGCCTCCACCAAAGTTCGAAGTTCTGCGAAGATAGACCTTGAGGCTCTCTACTGGGCATAAAGAGGCATCTTCCTTCAGGGGGCTTATTCTCCAGGGGCCCCATCTTTTGGTGGGTAATTCATTTTTGGCGAGAAACGTCGGATCCAGGGAGAGGGTAATGTCTCCTGAATCAGTAAACAGGATATGACCCTCTTCTCTTGATAATGCCACTATTTCGCTGACTCGGGCTCCTGAGGCAAGAGCAAAGAGAAATATAACTTTCTGAGTCAGATCCTTGAGAGGGCATGAATCATTATCTAAGTTGGAGGCGAAATGGAGCACCTTGTCCAATGACCAGGAGATCGGTTTCGGTGGGGGTGCTGGGCGTAGACGAGCACATGCTTTCGGCAGTTTATTGAAGATGTCGCTGGACAGATCAATTTGGAAGGCATACAATATTGGTCTAGTCAAGGCCGATTTGCAAGTTGAAATCGTATTGGCTGCTAATCCCTGTCCATGAAGGTGAATGAAGAAGGACATGCAGAAATCAATTGTGATTTCCTTAGGATTTTTTGTCTTGACGAAAGAGACCCATTTTCTCCAAGATGATTCGTATTGCCGTCTTGTGGATTCGGTCTTGTATTCCTCGAGGAAGTCTAGACTTTTCTTCGAGATCCCAAACCTCTTCTTTGCGGCTAGGGAGAGAAAATCATGAGATGAAGGTCCTTGATTTTCGATGATGAAGCGAAGACAGTCGACTTTTTACTTGTTGGGAGAGAACTGGGCCCGGGAGAGGGATCAGCTTGGGCTGCAGCTCCAGGACCAGGGGGTACCAGTTGCTCCGGGGCCACTTGGGAGCCACTAGGGCCGCTGTCCCTTTGAAGGTTCTCAGCTTGGTGAGGACTTTCAGCAGAAGGTTGGTGGGAGGGAACAGGTAGATCTTGGACCATCTGTTCCAGTCCAGTGACATGGCATCCACTGCTTCTGCCTTGGGGTCCTCGTACGGGGCCACGTACCGAGGAAGTTGATTGTTGTCGCTCGTTGCGAAGAGAACTATCTGAAGTTCTGGGACTTGGTGGGAGATGAAGGAGAATGATCTTGCGTCTAGAGACCATTCCGACTCTATCGGGTTTGTCCGAGATAGAGCGTCCGCTGTCACGTTGCGGAATCCTTGTAGGTGAACTGCAGACAGGTGCCATTTCTTCTTCTCTGATAGACGGAAGATTGGGAGAAGCACCTGATTTATCTGGGGCGATCTTGAGCCTTGGCGATTGAGACATCGAACTACCACCGAGTTGTCTAGGGTTAGACGAATATGGATCGAGGGAGGCGGGGAGAGTTTCTTCAGAGTTAGAAGGACCGCCATGGCCTCCAAGATGTTGATGTGGAACGTCTTGAACAGGGGAGACCATGTGCCTTGAGCCTGTTTTTGGTGGGAGTGACCTCCCCAACCCTCCAGCGAAGCGTCCGTGTGGATGTTGAGTGATGGAGGTGGGTGTTGAAGAGGAATGGACCTTTTCAGGGCCTTTGCTTCCGACCACGGCTTGAGGAGAAGTCGAAGTCTGTTTGGGAGCCGTCTCTTGAGGTCTCTTCGAGCGATGGATGCAGAACGTCTCCAGACTCCCGCCGCATCCTTTAGCTGTGCACGAAGCACTGGGTTTGTTACTGAGGCGAACTGTAGAGAGCCTAGAACTCGTTCCTGCTGGCGTCTTGAGATCCGCTTGGATTTCAGTAGTCGCTTG
Source organism: Palaemon carinicauda (assembly GCF_036898095.1). Lineage (NCBI taxonomy): Eukaryota > Metazoa > Arthropoda > Malacostraca > Decapoda > Palaemonidae > Palaemon > Palaemon carinicauda. The sequence goes on along the minus strand of NC_090741.1, from coordinate 134,390,739 downwards.
ACAGACCCTGCTATTTCCTTCCTTTTCTTCTGGGGAATGGAAAGGCGGTGTGACTGAAGGTTCCAATGGATTCCTAACCATTGGAACTTCTGAGCTGGAGAGAGGCGAGATTTCTTCGCGTTTATCTTGAATCCCAGGTGTTCTAGGTACTGGGTGACTTTGCTGCAGGATTTTACACAATCCTCGGGGGATGGAGCCCAAACTAGCCAATCGTCGAGGTAGGCCATCACCTGGACGTCTTGGAGGCGGAGCTGTTGTACTATGGCGTCCGCCAGCTTTGTGAAGATCCGAGGGGCCACATTGAGGCCGAAGGGCATGGCCCTGAAGGCGTAGCTTTTCCTTTGGAGTTGAAATCCTAGGTAGGAGGAAGCGTGATGGTTCATCGGAATGTGCCAGTAGGCATCCGCCAGGTCTATGGAGACCGTGTAAGAACCTCGAGGCAGAAGGGTCCTTATCTGTTGAAGAGTCAGCATCTTGAACTTGTCGTTCGCTATGAACTTGTTGAGGGGGGATAAGTCCAGAATGACTCTGAGTTTGTCGGAGTCTTTCTTGGGGACGCAAAACAGTCTCCCTTGGAACCTGGTGGACTTTACCTTCCTTATCACCTTCTTGTTCAAGAGATCTAGGACATATTCTTCCAGAAGGGGGGTTGATTGTTGGAAGAATTGCTGGAATGTTGGGGGTGGTTGAGTCCAACTCCAGCCTAGACCCTTCTTGACGATGCTGTGTGCCCAGGGATCGAAGGTCCAACGATCCTCGAATTGGCGGAGTCTTCCTCCCACCGGAAGCACTTCATTGCTTCTGGTGTCCCGAGGGCTTGCTGCCTCGGCCGCTAGCTCCCTTTCCTCCTCTGCCTCGGGAGGGACGGCGAGACGCGTCTCTGCCTGCACCTCTGCTTGAGCCTCTACCTTTGGGACGAAAGGTAGTCGTCTGTTGCTCGAAAGCAGGGGTGAAAACCGGTGACTGTGACAAGACCGGTTGGGTGACCAGCTGAAAGGTCTGCTGTGGCTGAGCTGCCACTTGGGAGGTAGCGGGTCCCGGAAACTGACGTCTTGGTTGACGTTGCTGGGGTTTCTGTTTGGAGGATTTCCTCTTAGGTTGAGGTCCGTCGTCCTGAGAGGATTTCCTCTTCTTTGACATGCCCCACTTGTGGAGAAGGTTCCTATTCTCCGTGGCGGCTTTGTCGGTAATTTCCTTCACAAGGTCAGAAGGAAAGAGGTGTTTGCCCCAGATGTTGGAGGAAATCAGCCTCCGGGGTTCATGTTTCACAGTGGCACCTGCGAACACGAATTCACGACAGGCTCTCCGAGCCTTCATGAAGTGGTACATGTCCTTCACCAGGGTTGCCATGTGGGATTTGGCAAGTACCATGTAGTGGTCTGGTACTCTGGTGTCACAGGCCATGATGTCCAGTTGGACCTGGTGGGACATGGATGCTGCGAGCCTCTCCTTCGTATCTTGTTCTCGACGAAGGAGGTGATCGTTGAGTTTCGGGAGGTCTTCATTAAACTGACGTCCGGCGACGTCAGGATCTAGCTTTCCCACCACGAAAGTATGCTGGATGTCCTTCCAGTGTCGAGCGTCGGGGGGAGTGACTATGGAGAAGGGTCTGCACTCCTCCAGTTCAGGGCAGGCTTTTCCCTCTTCCACAGCCTTGAGGCACGCAGCGAAGGCCTTTTCCATGAATGGAAGGACTGCATTCTCAGGTGCAACGTAGGTAGGGTGCTTCTTGCTCAGGGCCGGAAGCTTAGAGCAGGTAAAACCCCTACTTTTAAAGGTGTTGGCTAGCATAGGCTGGGCCTTCGCGAGATCGAACACTATCTCCTCTTTCGGTTCGGTCTCTTCTTTAGAGGCAGGTTCAGAGCGAAGTCGGACGTAACAGTCCGGGTAGGCCTCGAAATTTGGGAAGAACTCCACGTCTTCCAGGGGGACCGTGCTGATCTTGTCACTGACGAAGATCCTGCCGGTCGCTATGACCATATGCTCAGCATACCTCCATGGGTTGGCATGTGAGCAAGCGGGGAGATCCTTAACCGAGATCTTCTTCGGTTTTTTGGATCCTATCATAGACCTGATGAACTCCTGATTCTCCTTCAGCCTGTCGTCCATGATGGCTTTAATCATCCGGAGCATCTCTTGGGTGGATGGCAAAGGTTCCGGGGTAGTGGAGGTAGACGGGAGAGACAATTCCGTCGGTGTAGGAGTAGGGGCGGTGATGGAAGGAGGAGCGACCTCTTGCTCCGACTCGGCGTACTCCACCTGGTCTTCATCATCTTCAGCCCCTTGAGCCATAAGGGTCTTCTCCGTGTCTTTCGAGACATCCGACATGTGTTCATCATCTTCGGAATCCAGGCGGCACTCGTGCATGGACTGGGCCATGACTACATCAGGTTCCACTGTAATTTGGACAGTGGGGATCGAATCCTTGGGTACCACAGAATCAGGGGAGGCCTTAGGGAACAGAAGTGACCTCAATTCTTCAGTGGCCAGGTACGGTCCGGTGGCATTCTTCTGGAAGCCACGCACCCACTTGCGTAGCTTCTCCCGAGAAGTGTCCCTGACCTCCGCTGAGTGAGGGTTATGGAAGGCATCAACTAGGTGAGCCTGGCAGACCGTACAATTCAGTGGGTCCCAGAATTTCAAATCCCCTTTCTTGTTAGCACAAGGGGCGTGAGTCCTGCAAGCCGTATGCCCGTAGAAGTGCGGGCGTTTCACAGCGCAGAAGTCGAAGTCACACTTCATCTGCTCCTCCTGTGGAAGAAAGAGAAAATGAGTATGGGGGGAGTCATAAGAATGGCTCTTAAGCTAAGTTAATATTAATCATTAATTTTAACTTGATAAAGGGTGTGATGCACAGAGGATTGAGAGAGTAAAGAAACATACTCCATGCATCTCGCCCAGCTGGCTACCGTAAGCTTCATCCTTGGATAATCAAAGGTGGCCGAAGGCACAGGATAGAATTCCCTCAGAATCCATAGGGTAATGGAATTCCATGGAAATTACCAAGGATAAGTTTGGGACTGAGGTCACTCAGTCCCAGATTAGGGGGCTAAAGGATCCCCAAGGGTAACTGCTTCCGGCAACCAGCCGCGCTAAGATACACGCAGCATGCTGGAAATCTGAAGAATGCAAAAGAACAGCATGATTACTAATAGAACAGTATCAAGGTACTGATCCACTAACGTAAACAGGCCATCTGGTTGCAGTGTAGGGCTATCAGTATGAGGTGATAGCTAGTAGAAGGGGGTGCAAGTCATCTTGACGCCTCCGGGGGGGTCCGGCAGACCTCCGGCACGCCGGAGGCCGCTCCAGCAGAGTTTCTGGCATTAGTACAGACAGTATAAGTCAAGAGTAATACCAGGGTGGCGGCCGCCGGCACAGCGGCGGCGCGCCGGCAGGGGGAGCGGCGGATCCGGCAGCCGGAGGATGCCAGAGTGGTGACAGGATCAAGGATAGTTATAGCAAAACCGGGTTGCCGGCAGTGGATGCCGGCACTCCGGTGGCCGGGCGGCGGGCGGACGGCCAAGCTATGAAGGAAGTGAAGAGCCATCGGCTGGAATCCGGCGGCAGGCGGCAGTCCCCCGGCACACGGAGGACTGGCGGCCATGGGGGTATGGAGGGAGTCACCAAGGTAGGAGGTGGGTATCACCGACAGAGGAGGCGGCAAGGGACCGGCACCCGGATAGTGAAAGAGACATGGGGAGGGATGTAAGGAGTCCAGTCATGGACTCCCAGACATCCCCCCCGAGAGGGTGTACCCATGATAGAGGCTGGCTCTATCACCCAGAAGCAGGGGCCGCAGAGGACCGGGAGCTAGGGTAGCCCAAGGGAGGGCTAGGGAACACCCAAAGAGGGGGAGACCCCTGTATACAGAACACATCCAGAGGCTAACCCCATAGGATACTATGAAGGGTATATGTACCAGAGCGGACTGTACGCAGAAGCTCCAGGTTGCCCTATCACTCCACCCTAAGGAGGAGTTGTAGGACAGGGGACAGATAGGTATAGACTAACCTAAGTATAGGCTAGGCTATACAAGAGATAGGTGGGGAGGGGAGAAGAGAAGAGTCTTCCATGAAAGGGGTTCTGTACCAGAGCGGCCACTAAGGAAGGGAGGATACTCCCTAACCTAAGGTAAGGCAGCCTGACTGAAACGGTGCATGGGTACAGTTTCAGCAAGGGACAGAATACCCTTCCAAAACCTAACCTAGAGCAGGGCTGAGCGTCCTGAACTAGGAAGGAAAGAAGACATATTGCTATCGCAGGACAGTCGTAGACTAGTCCTAGCCATAGAGGAAAGATTAGCCGTTCCTCACTCTCAGGCGCAACCCTAAGGGGGGTTCATTCCCTTAGGGAGGACTGAGAGGCGATAAAATACTCTGGTAAGAGCTTGATCCCTTCACGTGGTAAGGGGAGCAAGGCTACGCAGAGGGAATGCCAAGGGCAGGGGGATGAAGGGAGCATATAGGGGTCCTATATGTAGGTTAGGTTAGGAAGGTACACTAACTAACCTATCCCCTATATGGTCCCTGAAGGCGAAAACACTTGCATCACAGTCAATAGTATTGTAAAATAATGCCACTATCTTCATAAATAAGCCTAGGATCACTGTTAAATCATGCATGAACACTGATATATAGGCGCACTGGCCTGGGGGCTATAGTAGCCAACTGGTATAGGGTCAATCGATGACCGGTAAAAAAGCGTCAAAACACGATATAAAAGTTCCTAGCTATGAAGACTAAATAAACTAATATTATCGATTAGTAATTGAGGCCGGAAGCGTTGTTGTGGCTAACTAAATAAGGCATGCAGAACAACAACGACGCCATAAAATGGCGGGTCCGGTAGAGGCACAGCTCTGCCACAAAACAACAATTATTTCGAAAAGTAATATTTACTTTACGGTCAGAGCTTAACTAAACAATACTGGAACCTTGTACTCAACTTTCCAGAAGAAGGCGAGGCCGAAGGTAGCGGCATAATAAGGATGCAAGGCGATAAAGATGGCACAGGGAAAATCCGTCTAAGTAAGGCAAGCTACTAGCAGAAGGATAAAGACGAACGTGACGTCATTCAAGCAATGGCGCCCGTTTGTTTACGTCTCGAGTACCAAAAGTAGCCACGGATGAGATTAGCTATGGAACGGCTCCCAGCTATTCTCTGCCTTTACACACCGAAGCCTTAACTCTGTTCGGGGTGTAGATAGCTATGTGGCGCGTTAATACATGCGTCCCCTGTTGATATACGATGTCTTAAAAGGGAAACCTTTAGGATACTCGCTCCAGAAGTTAGAATTCTGTGATAACCTGTGGTTAAATTCTCTGGGAATATCTTAGTAGTTATTTACCCAAGGAAGCTACCAAAAAGGAACCTTCCATCAGGACGCCATGGCTTGAGCCCAAAAATAAAATTGTAATGATAATAATATTACATATGAGTATATCATTATATTAATGATAATCACTCAAAACTACATTTTACTGCAATAATGCAGACTCCAGCTCCTCTTTAGTTAATCTTTCATTATGATAGATACCTTCACAGAGTCAAAATTATGTACAATTGCTTCTGTTTTTCTTTTGATAAATTGAAAGAGGGCATTTAGATTATTAATGTTTTTGCTGTCAATATTTCCCCTAATAAAATTTGAGATTGTTTGTGTATCATGAACCCAATATGCTTTAATGTACGTCTTCCGGGTCTGCTAAAGAAACATTAATTTTTCAAAATTTCTGCCACACCTGCACGAGACACTTAATCTTCCCCACAATGTTATCCTGCTTTTTTATTGCTTCTTTTCGAGAATGTAGCAAAATCTTATCAACATACGGTTTCAATACACTCATTTCTATTGATATATCAATTAGTTTGTTAATTTATTTTCCCTAACATTAGGGGACCAGTACTTTAATTTTTGAATTTCTTATTGAAAGTTTATAAGTTTCTTCCAATCAATTGGTTTTCTTTTATCAACTGGGTATGTGTGTCCGATCACCAAGGATCCAAAAGCTTCACTGGTTGGGCATTATTCATATGCATACATATGTCTGCTGCTCTCGTCATGAATTTTACAAAGAAACCTTTGTTGTAATATCGATTATATGGCTGTATGTCATATGATACTTTCGTAATATCTCAAGATAGGCTGGCCCACTTGTGAAAGTAATAAAAACGGAAATTAGATTTTTCAAGAAACTACTGTAACCAGTTTTCAGCTAAATTACAATAAAGAAATCGGTCGTCTCCTCTATATGTAATCTTTTTTTTTTTTTTACTTCATTACACTAGCCAATTCGATGATTATAAATCAAGTAATCAGAATTACTGATTAAAAGTAAACTGTTTGAGATACCCAATTTTGATTTGCTGTATTAGCTTGTTTTTTCGAGCGTTTACCATTTAGTTTTGTCAAGTTCATGTCTTATCCAGTCGATTAATCGCTGTGACCACTAATTTGTAAAGTAGACAATGCAAATAATAATCCGAAAAAATGAAAAACAATGCGGAACTTCTTAAATGAAGCTGAAAGTAATTATCTTGAACCTTTGAGCTACTCATGGCTTTTTTTTTTTTTTTTTTTTTTGTTAAGATTTAATGGCTAAGCCTCGATCCTTTTATTGAGGTGGAATGGCTCAACTCCACCCTTTTCATGAAGAGTGCATGGTTAAACTTCCACCTTCAATGAAGATTGAATGGCTAAACATCAACCTTATAATGAATAGTGAATTACTAGACTTCACCCTTTTAATCGATATTAAATGGATAAACTTCAATTGTT
>NC_090741.1:134361458-134378958 GCF_036898095.1 Palaemon carinicauda | reverse complement strand
GTGACTCCAAATTCCAGTGGATTCCCAACCACTGAAATTTTTGAACTGAAGATAGTCGAGACTTTTTGATGTTGATCTTGAATCCCAGATGTTCCAGGAACTGTATCACTAAGGAAGGGTTAAAGCGAGTGAATGTTTGCTTGAAGTGAGGAACAATCATAAAAGACATTCCATATTAAAATTATCCATATTCTAAACTTAATGCTCCGTACATTTCTAATAAATGAGTGTGGGCAAATAAGATGCAAAGGTCTCTATGAACTAGTTTATTGGAAATTAATAAACACATAGAACAGTCAACATTTATAAAATTTATAAAATGTGGATGATATCTATAAAAAGCAAAAAGAAAAGAGTAAACAGAAAATATTGTTTCAACTAAGAAAGGAAACAGATTTGCCACTTTAATCAAATTATAAATAATGTTGATACAGTCTGTATACTGTTTATTCACACAAGCGTAAAAAACGCTTGGCACATGTGTCCGTATTATACTTAGTTCACCAAAGTCAATGGAACAGTTTGTAAGGACACGTTAGTGGCCTATCACTCAGTGTGTAGGAAGAGTCTGTGACTACACACCCACCCTTAATTAATCGTCCCAAATTGATTTCACTGTTCCTCGCAGATTTAAACAGCAGGTTTAGGAATTCTACCTGCTGCTACCACAGACCTCTTGAGTTTCTCCACTTGCTTCGCATAGTGCATAAAGAAAACCTTGGATGACTACCAGCCGGTGTACGAACGAAGATGTTCAAAGTCCATATAATTAAAGAAATTTATGGAAGAGGCAACTTTTCTCGGATCATGACTTACGGATGTACTGTCTGGATCCTCTCTGCCAATAAAATAGGTGAGTTTCGCCGTTAGTTATTTCAGAAATGAATTTGAACCCGAGGTTTCTCCTCTGAACAGCTGTCCTCCCTTGAAGTCTGAAGTTCTATGAAGGTAGACCTTTAGGCACTCCACTGGACATAGAGATGCATCTTCCTTCAGAGGGCAGATTTTCTAGGGACCCAACCTGTTGGTGGGTAGCTCGTTCTTGATAAGAAACGTTGGGTCTGGAAATAGATTCAGTTCTCCCTTCAAGAACTAGACGTGGCTTTCCTCTTTAGAGAGAGCCACTATTTAACTAACTCTGGCCACCAAAGCGAGTGCAAACAGAAATATGACTTTTTGAGTGAAATCCTTCTAAGCGCACTCCTCATTGTTCATTATTTAGGCAAAATGAATAATCTTATACAGTGACCATGAAATGGGTTCTGGAAGCGCTGAAGGATTAAGCTTAGCACGGGCCTTCGGAACTCATTAAGAACGTCGTTAGAAAGGTCGACCTAAAAGGGATATAATATCGGTCTTGTCAAGGCAGACTTACACATTGATATTGTGTTGGCTACTAAACCCTGCTCATGAAGGTGAATAAAGAATGATAAAGAGAGATCTGTCGAGTTTTATTTTGGTTTCTTCGCTTGACAAAGGACATCAGCTTCTTCCATGATGCCTCATATTGTCTTCTGGTTTCCTCCAAAAAGTCTATACTGTCACTTGATAAACCGAATCTTTTTCTCATCGCTAAGGAGAGAAAATCATGAGATGCAGGTTCTGGGTTTTCTGTGATGAAGCGAAGACAGTCGACTTCTGTACTCGCTGAGACAGGTTTGGATCCGGTAGCGGTACAAACTTCAGTCGTAGTTCCAATTCCAGAGGGAACCAAACACTGTTTGACCACTTGTGGGCCACTATTGCTGCTTTCCCTTTGAAGGATCTCAGTTTGTCGAGGACCTTCAAAAGGAGGCTGTGAGGAGGGAACAGGTAAATCCTGGACCATCTGTTCCAGTCTAGGGACATAGCATCTACTGCCTCTGCTAGCGGATCCTCGTATGGGGACACATAACAATGTATTTTCTTGTTGTCTTTCGTCGCAAAGAGGTCTATCTGCAGTTCCAGGACTTGGCTCAAGATGAAGGAGAACGATCTTGCGTCTAGGGACCATTCTGACTCTATTGGTGTAAACCTGGATAGAGCGTCCGCTGTCACGTTGCGGAATCCTTGAATCTGAACTGCTGACAGGTGCCATTTCCTTCTTACCGCCAAACGGAATATGGCCAACATCACTTGGTTGATTTGTGGCGACCTCGACCCTTGTCGATTCAGGTATCTCACTATCACCTCGCTGTCTAGAACCAATCTTATGTGGGTCGAGTGGCGAGTAGATACTTTCTTTAGTGTCAGAAGTACTGCTCCTTGGACTCTCTTCTGGTGAGAGTAGCCTCCCCAGCCTTCCTTTGAAGCGTCTGTGTGGATAGTAACTGACGGGGGAGGAGGTTGAAGAAGTATTGATTTCTTCAGTTGCTTGGCTTTGGACCATGGCTTTAGAAGCGTTCGCAGTCGAGTCGGTAGTGGTCTCATAAGATCTCTTCGCGTGTTTGATGCGTATTTTCTCCAGACTCCTGTTGCATCCTTTAGCTGTGCTCTTACCACTGGATCTGTTATCGAAGCAAACTGTAGAGAGCCCAGTACTCTCTCCTGCCTGACCTCCTGCTCCAACTCATCAATGTTGACAAATTCATCGTCAGTGACGTCATCGATCTCCAATGTATCATCCATATCGTTATCAAACTGCTCTAAGAGCTGATTTATGGCATCCAAGCCCAATGATTCTCTCCTGCTCGCCATTTTGATAACTGCAAAGAATTAGAAAAAATTAGAAATACGCATTCGATGAAAAATGGATCCCCTACCAATATATCTAAGGCAAACAACAATGTCATGCATGGGTAGCCAGATCATCTAGAAACACTTTCCAACACTATAAAAATATAAGTTTTGCGACACTATTTGCCAATTTCTTACGGTAACATGACTAAGCAAAAAAATGCAAAACAAATAAAAAGGGGCACTCGATGAAAAATGGCAACGTGCTAATGGTGGGCATTTCAGAAAAAAAAAAAATTTCAGCCACGTGCTAGGCAAACCATCAAGGCACATTTTCCGACAAATAAACATCAAAATGAATCATTACTCTATGATAGTTCCTTAGTACGTAGTAATTTTGTAAGAAATGGGAGAAAACGAAAAAATGGCAATCACAGGAAAATCGAACACATACCTATATATACGCCGTATCTGGCTAAAAAAAAAGATAGGCATGGGTAGCCAGATCATCTAGAAACACTTTCCAACACTATAAAAATATAATTTTTGCGACACTACTTGCCAATTCCTTACGGTAACATAACTAAGCAAAAAAATGCAAAACAAATAAAAAGGGGCACTCGATGAAAAATGGCAACGTGCTAATGGTGGGCATTTCAGAAAAAAAAAAATTTCAGCCACGTGCTAGGCAAACTATCAACGCACATTTTCCGACAAATAAACATCTAAATGAGTCATTACTCTGTGATAGTTCCTTAGTACGTAGTAATTTTGAAAGAAATGAGAAAAAACGAAAAAATGGCAATCACAGGAAAATCGAACACATACCTATATATACGCCATATCTGGCTAAAAAAAAAGATAGGCATGGGTAGCCAGATCATCTAGAAACACTTTCCAACACTATAAAAATATAAGTTCTGCGACACTACTTGCCAATTCCTTACGGTAACATGACTAAGCAAAAAATGCTAAACAAATAAAAAGGGGCACTCGATGAAAAATGGCAACGTGCTAATGGTGGCCATTTCAGAAAAAAAAAGTTTCAGCCACGTGCTAGGCAAACCATCAAGGCACATTTTCCGACAAATAAACATCTAAATGAATCATTACTCTGTGACAGTTCCTTAGTACGTAGTAATTTTGAAAGAAATGTGAAAAAACGGAAAAGGGCAATCACAGGAAAATCGAACACGTACCTATATATACGCAATATCTGGCTAAAAAAAAAGATAGGCATGGGTAACCAGATCATCTAGAAAAACTTTCCAACACTATAAAAATATAAGTTTTGCGACACTACTTGCCAATTCCTTACAGTAACATGACTGAGCAAAAAAAAAAATGCAAAACAAATAAAAAGGGGCACTCGATGAAAAATGGCAACATGCTAATGGTGGGCATTTCAGAAAAAAAGAATTTCAGCCACGTGCTAGGCAAACCATCAAGGCCCATTTTCCGACAAATAAACATCTAAATGAATCATTACTCTGTGATAGTTCCTTAGTACATAGTAATTTTGAAAGAAATGGGAAAAAATGAAAAAATGGCCATCACAGGAAAATCGAACACATACCTATATATACGCCATATCTGGCTAAAAAACAAGATAGGCATGGGTAGCCAGATCATCTAGAAACACTTTCCAGCGCAAAAAAAAAAATAAAAGTTTTGCAACACTATTTGCCAATTCCTTACGGTAACATGACTAAGCAAAAAATGCAAAACAAATAAAAAGGGGCACTGGCGGAAAAATGGCCAACATTCTAATATACGGCATCTCAGATAAAAAAAAGACATGCACGTGGTAGCCCTAACATCAAGACACACTTTCTAACAAATAAATATGAAAAAAAATCAATACTATATGGCAATTCCTTACTACGTAGTAAACTTTTACAAATATTGAAAAAAACAGAAATTGGCAACCGCAGGAAAATACGCCACATACCAATATCTACGGCGTATCTGGCAAAAATAAAGTCACGCATGGGTAGCCAGATCATCTAGACACACTTTCCAACACTAAAAAAGCAAAAGTTTTGCGACACTATTTGGCAATTTCTTACGGAAAATTGACTTGGCCAAAAAATGCAAAAAACTGAAAAAGGGGCACTGGCGGTAAAATGGTCCTCATGGTGATGAAAGGCATTTCAACTAAAAAAAAAAAACATGCACGTGGTAGCCAAACCATCCACCAACACTTTCCACAACTGATTACCTATACAAGTTGCACCATTCTACGACAATTTCATAATACGTAATCACTTTGATAATTATGCAACTTACCTTAGAAGGGTAAACTCGGTCGCGCTCGACCCCGACGCGTCTCAGAAATCTGGGAAGGAGTACAGCTACAGCGATGCACGTCTGGACACTACTAGAGCGTGTAGGCGAGTGACCGACTGCAGGTCGATCACCCACAAATTCAGTCACGGGGGTGAGTCACATGAGAAAAACATCTTTTGTTTTGACGCTCGGGGTCGCGGACGACCCACCGTACCGTTCCAGGGGTAATAGGCTGTGGGCCCAGGGATCGAAGGTCTAACGATCCCTAAATAGATGTAGTCTCCCTCCTACTGAAAGCATCTAACTTCTGCTGTTGTGGACCTGAGGCCTTGCCTCCTTGACTGCACCCTTCCCTGAATCCCCTTCCCCTTGAAGGGCGTCTGGTAGAACCTCTGGCTGTTCCTCTAGCCTTTGAGCGAAAGGAAGAAGTCTGCCTTTCAAAAGTTGGGTTAAAAATCGGCGACTGTGTCGCCACTTGTTGAGGTACCAACTGGTACGTGGTTGGAGGTTGTGCCACTATTTGAGTCACCACGGTCGCAGGAAATTGCTGTTGTTGCTGTCGGTAAGGCTTAGCCGCCCGAGAGGATAGCCTAGGCGTTTTTTTCTTCTTCTTGGGTTGGGGAACCTCATCCAGAGAAAACTTTCTCTTAAGATTTAAGCCCCACTTTTGGAGAAGGTTCCTATTCTCCGTGGCTGCCTTATCTACTACCTCTTTAACCACTTCATTGGGAAAGAGGTCCCTACCCCAGATGCAAGAGGAGATCAGCTTCCTCGGTTTGTGCCTCACCACAGCAGAGGCGAACACGAACTCTCTACAGGCTCTCCTAGCTTTAATAAAGCTATAGAGATCCTTTGTAACTGTGGCCAGATGGGTTTGGCCACTACCATGAACATGGCCTGGTTCTTGGGGTCACTTGCCATCGTTTCTAACATCGTTTGCAATGACATCGATGCCGCAAGTCCTTCTTTCGTCTCTTGCTCTCTGCGCAAGAGAAACTCCGACAGCTTTGGAAGTTCCTCACCAAACTTACGTTCGGCAATATCAGCTCCCAGCTTCCCGACTGAGAAGGTAAGGTGGACGTCTTTCCAGTCTTTTTGGTCCAGGGGTAAGGTCAGGGATAATGGCTCGCATTCCTCCAAGGAGGGGCGTGGTTTCCCTGTCTCTGCTGCCTTCAAGGCTGCCTTATATCCCTTATCCATGAAGGGAAAGGCTCTGTTTGGAGAGGCCACAAAGGAGGGAAGCTTCTTACTCAAGGCTGGTACCTTTGAGTTCGTGAGGCCCCTCTCTTTCATTGAGCTCGCTAGTAACGCCTGTGCTTTACTATGGTCAAGGACTATGACCTCCTTCGGCTCTGTCTCCTCCTTTGAGGCTGGCTCCTTCCTAAGACGGACATAGCATTCCGGGTAAGAGTCTTTGTTGGGCCAGAATTCCATATCTTCCAGGGGAATTGAGCCCAACTTCTCCGATATAACAATCTTCCCGGTTGTCATTGGCATGTGTTCAGCATACCTCCAAGGATTGGTATCCGAGCACACAGGATGATCCATCACGTTTAGTCGCTTCTGGGACTCACGTGATGCTGCAAGTCTACGTATCTCTAGTTTCATTGCAGCTTCTTTTTCATCATTCTTCTTCTGTATTTGTTGAATAATCTCAACAATAGAAGAAAGAGTCCTTCCCAGATCACCTGGGATAGGAGACGATGTAGAGGGAACAGATTCCGGGGCCGGAACCGATGTAACCGACACCTCGTCGATTTCCTCCTCTTTCATTTCTGGAGCCTGGGTCAGCTCCTCCTCTTGACCTTCTCCCAGAAGGTCCTTCTCTGTATAATCCGACACTTCTGACATCCTATCATCCAATTGGATGTCTTGAAGGGCGCCCGAGACTTCAAAATCTACCGGATTCTGAACAGTTGGTATCTCCTCCTGAGGCTGAGGAATGATTGCATTGGCCAATGCCTTAGGGAAAAGGTTGGCCCTCATCTTCTCATTTGGAAGGTAGGGGCTTGAAGTGTTTTTCTGAAAACCCCTAACCCAGGCTCCCAACTTTTCCCTAGCAGCATCCCTTGACTCCGCCGACTTAGGGGTGTCAAATGCCTCGGTAATCAGGTTAGAACATATGGTACATACCTGAGGGTCCGAATACCGGAGATCACCTTTGGAGGCTGCGCATGCTGCGTGCCTTCTGCATAACTCATGTCCGCAGAAGTTCTTGCTGCGGATATTGCAGAACATACTCCCACACTTCGGATGGTCCTCCTGTAAAGAGAAGAAAATCCATGAGTATCAAGTGAAGACCTTTCAGTTATTATTATTACATGTAGCTTATACAGTAAAGCTAGAAAGGAAAGAAGGAAAGACACATACTTGTATTTCCTGCCCAGCCAATTGCTGTAACCTCCCAAGATATTAAAATTAAGGTTAATCCTTATTCTAGAATACCTAATATATTTTCCTAGGCTGAAAGTTAAGGTGTAGCTCACACCTTAAAATATAGTTTTAATATACGGGATAGAATGAATAAAGAAAGAACTCACTTTCTATATATTGTACGGTCTCAACAAAAGGTTGCACAAGATAACATTAAGTATGTTGGAAGATCTTTAGTGTTACAACAAACTCTGTACTGTAGTTTCATTAATGCAGTGTGTACTACACCACAAATATAGTAACTACTGTACATCGCATGCTGTCATGCCGGCCGGCATTTACCCCTGTATAGATCAAAGGTATACTACCTTTAACTAATAGGCAGCAATTCACTGGCTCGCAAATGTGTGCCGGCCGGCAATCACTGCCTGCCGGAAACTAAAAACACTAGCACCCGGCTGCCGGCCGCTACGATTAGTGGCCGGCAGATCTCGGGATGTGTTTCTACTGCCGGCAGGCAAAGGTAGCGATGCCCATGCCGGCCGGCAGTGACTACGAACCAGAGAACCTTCACCTATCCGGCTGCCGGCAGTTAAAGTCTGCAGCCGGGCTAGGGGTACAATACACTAGCAAGAGACACAGTATGGATGTAATGTTAAAAGGTGGCATTGCCATACAACCTTCTATCCAGAAAGAGTGAACATATGGAAGGGGAGAATGTAACATTCAGGCTTCCTATCTATCCATAGCCTGCCAGGCTCTACCAGCAGACACGGAAAAGTGACCAAGGGAGGTCTGGTGATCACTCTGTAGAAGAAAAAGGTCTCTGCCAGCCGGCATGTTATTCCCGGCCGGCAGAGAGCTGAGCCGGTCCCCCATCCTAACCTACGTTAGGTACGGAAGTAGGACTGCGGCCAAAAGATGTGATGGCTAGGCCATTACTAAGAAAGATAGGGGGGAAAGGGATAAGGGTCCAGTAAACTTCGTTCTAGTATGAGACACACCCAGCAGTTAGGAAAACTCATCCTAACCTAGAGTTTGTCTATTAGGGAGGAAGGTTGGCAATACTTGCTATCCTCCTCCATACCAGAACAAAGTTAGGTGTAGTTATTTCGTCAGGCAACGGAGAAAAACCCAATCTCCAGCCCGAGAATTACAACACAGGACAGTCTGCTAGACCACTAGAAGAAGGAATCATCTCATACAGAATCCTTCATATGTGGGCTAGGGAAGCAAAGCCTCCTGTGTCTGCGCCTAACCTAGCAAAGGAAACACATTCTCTATGCTAGGACGACGCAGACCACAGACTAGAAACTCTGATGTTCTGCCACAAACCCAAAAACCAGTCACTCTGGTTACCGGGTCAGGACAGACACATCCCAGTATAGTTATACCTGAATATTATTCAGATAGGACCACTAGGACTAAGCCTAAAGCTTACTCAGAGGGAGAAAGGGATTGAACTTAGTCTCCGGAGGAGAAAAGAACAACCGGCGATGTGTGCAAAATTATACTAAGGCCCCATAGGCTACTAGCCTAGATGCGGTGAGAATCGATTACCTAAATCACCAAAACTCTCTCGTATACAATCTTAGAGAAGAAAATTCAACAATATCTTACATATATAAATATTTGCCTATAGCTTCAATAACATAACAATCGGAAAACTTATACCATGCATGAAAGTACTAGGGCCAGATGCCTAGGCTACTAAGCCTCGCGAAGGGCAAGTTCGGTTACCTAAATCGCCGAACTGAAAACTAACGGCATCATATAAGAATTCCTAGAGGAGCTAAATAGCTAGATTTATTAAAGCACAATAACCAGGAATGTCGCTCTGGCTAACTAAATGACCCATGCAAAGCGAGCGACAGCATCCAGGATGCCTCCGGTAGGCAACAGCTCTTGTTTACGTTAATATCACTTTTGATTTAATTCAAAAAGCAAGAGCTTACATTTATACAAAGTAAAGATAATACTCAACTTTCCAGAGGCAGAAGAAGCCAGAGAAAGCATCATAATGTTGAAATATATCCAAAATTACGAAAAATATCAAGGGAAAACACCGAGTAGTAGAGCTACACGAAAAGGAATAAAGATGGCGCTGCTGTATTCGTCAGATACACACTGGAAACAGAATAGGAGAGATACCTTATGAACCATTCTCTTTTCAGTCTCGTTTCTAGATTCTTGTCACTATAACCCCTTGAAGCGGTAATACTGTTCGGCGTGAAGATAGCTATGTGGCGTGTCAAGAATACGTCCTCTGATATTATGCGATATCCCTTTTAGATTTATTTAGGGATATTCGCTCCAGGAGTTAGAATTCTGGATACCTTAGAGGTAAAATTCTCTGGGAATATCACTGTAGTCAAATATACCCTAGGAAGCTACCAATTAGGAACTTCCATCAGAACGACATGGCCTGAGCCCAAATATATATATATATATATATATATATATATATATATATATATATATATATATATATATATATATATATATATATATATATATATATATATACTAGCCAAGCTACAACCCTAATTTGAAAAGCAAGATGCTATAAGTTCATAGGCTTCAACAGGGATAAATAGCCCAGTGAGGAGAGGAAATACGGGAACAAATAAATGATGAGAAACAAATTGTTAGCAAATCATTCTAAAATCTGTAACAAAGTCAAAACAGATATGTCGTATATATACTATACAAAGACTTAAGTCTGCCTGTTCAACATAAACACATTTGGTGCAACAATGAACTTTTGAAGTTCTACTAATTCAGCTACCCAATTAGGAAGATCATTCCACAACTTGGTCACAGCAGCTATAAAACTGTGTAGTATTGAGCCTCATGATAGAGAAGGACTGACTATTAGAATTATCTGCCTTCCTAGTATTACGAACAGGATGGAATTGTCCAGTAAGATCGGAATGTAAATGATGGTCAGAATTATGATAAATCTTATGCAACATGCAAAATTCACTAATTGAACAACGGTGCTAAAGATTAATATCTAGATCAGGAATAAGAAATTTAATAGAACCTAAGTTTCTGTCCAACAAATTAAGATGAGAATCAGCAGATGAGGACTGAGCAGGAGAACAATACTCAAAACAAGGTAGAATGAAATAATTAAAACACTTTCAGAATACATTGATCACCGAAAATCTTGAAAGACTTCCTCAATAAGCCTATTTATTTTGAAATTGAAGAAGACACAGACCTAATGTGTTTCCCAAAAGTAAATTTGCTGTCGAGAATCACACCTAAAATTCTATAAGATTCAACAAAGTTAAAGAAACGTTATCAATACTGAGATCCGGATGTTGAGGAGCCACTATCATTGACCTACTCACAATCATGCTTTCAGTGTTGTTAGGATTCATCTTCTTGTCCCATAATTTTCACCATGCACTAGTTTTAGCTAGATTTCTAATAAGGGATTCAGCAACCCCACTTCTACATACAGGGAATGGAATTGATGCAAAGAGAGTTGCCTTATCCTCATTTGGAAGAAGCTTGTTTTCTACGCCAAACCACATGTCATGTGTATATAGTATGAAAAGTAATATGCCAAGAACACTACCCTGTGGAACACCAGATATCACATCCCTTTACTCACTATGGTGCCCATCAACAAAAACTCTTTGAGATCTACTATTTAAAAAATCAATAATAATGCTAAGATATGACCCATCCACTCCTAACTGTTTGAGTTTGAGAACAAGGGCCTCATGATTAACACGGTCAAAGGCAGAACTAAAATCAAGGCTAAACATACGAACTTCCTGAACACAATCAAGGGATTTGTGTACAGCATTGGAGATTGTAATAAGGGTATCACATGCTCCAAGTCCTTTACGAAAACCAAATTGCAAAATAGGGGATAGATGATTACCTTCAGCAAACCTATTAAGACGTTTTACCAGAAGACGTCCAAAAACTTTAGGTAATATATAAGTTATGGAAATTAGGTGGTAATCAGTTGGACTTGAGCTACCACAAACAAATATACATAGAGGAGTAACATTACCCATTTTCAAACTAGTGCTAAAAGATCCTCTTCTTGCTAACTTGCGCAAAATAACAGGTAACTTTGGCGATGAAAAATCTGCAGTCTTTATAAAAAAACAAAGAAAAAATACCATTTGGGTCTATAACTCGATAAGCATGAAGGTCCATTAACAGAGCTTCAATTCCACGAGATCGAAAAGCTAGACTAGATAGTTTAGTATCAGGAAAACATGAATGAAGAAGTTCAAGATTTTCATTGCTCTGTTTACTGTCAAAACATCAGACAGAAGGGTTGCCTTTTCCTTTGGACAGTGAGTGACTAAGCCATCTGGTCTAAGTAAAAGAGGAACTATTGCATCTACACCAAAGAATGCAGATTTAAGGATAGACTGCCATTTATGTTCCAGAGGTATACCAGAAAGTGTTTCTTTAAGGGTTAAATTGTATTCCTTTTCAGTTGGAGCATAAATTATCTGAGCAAAAGCCCAGCTCTAAGCTGAGTATAGTTATTCCAAGTCAAATCTGATCTGTTACCCTTCCAAAGATAATAGGCTTCCTGCTTCTCCAAATAAGCACGTCTGCAATCATCATGGGATTACGGTTTGTCCTTCATTCGGGACCTTAGCACAGAAGAAGGGATACGCTTATCAATTATGTTGAGTAGATTCGCATTCAAAGGGACAATGGGATAATTTCATAGAAATAGGCAGTCTGACACTCTAGACTTCTTCACCCTTTTAAAAATTATTTGAAATTAATCAATAACATTAACGTCGCTTTTTTTAGTTTGATCAAGAACCACCTGCGGGAGTCTACGGGCCCTATAATTACAAACTCCCAAGAACTATGTTCAATAAGAAAGAACCATTTGCATTGAATTTCGACATAGAGATTATTTGAACAGAGGACATTTTGGGGATATATTAATTTGGAAATTTTTCATAAAATAAGGGAGCCTTGCGGGTTGTCCTTCCACGCACTCACGGCAAACACTTATTTTCTTTTTCTTGTGATTAAATGTACAAAACATACATAATATATAGTTATAGTATCTAAAGTAGTTTTTTTCAGTTTTTTTGCAACATAATGCCACTTAAAAAGAATATCTACAGAATATTTATTGGTTGTGTCTCATGCATTTTTTTTTTCTGCAAAATGATGCCACCCAAAAATTTGCTCTCATTTGGTAAATCTGATAAAGCTAATTCAGTAAAATGAAAATCATTACTAGAAAAAGAAGAGCGATGGATTTTATGAAGGAAACACTTGTAAAAAGAATGGTAAATAGATACCAAACACAGGAGGAAGAAGAAAGAAAAACTCATACAACTATCCGTAAATCAGAAAATCAAGAGAAGATGGATTTAACCCTGCATTGGTTAAGTTCCAAAGTGGGTACGCCATTACCAGTGTGGTACTATGAATAAAGATCTCAACTTTCGGACCATGTAACTTCCTTATTAATAGATATATTTCAAATCGTTAAGTTTCTTATTTAACAATATTCATTCCTCAATATTATGTTAGGAGTAAAGGAAAAACAAATCATTTTAAATATTTAATTTATGAAATTTAGAAAAATAAGTGTATAAAAGTATAAATATATAGAAAATAATCTATAAAAAATATTTACATTATAAATAAGTAATTTTGGCAAACTACATAATAAAGTTGAATGGCATGGCAGCATTCATGCCAAGTTTCAAGGTCCTAGGCCGAAAAACACCAATTCTGTGACAGGGGTGAAAAAGGGTAATGCCATGGCACTCATTAAAGGCACTGGGGTGACACTTGTTGAAGGCACTGGCGTGGCACTTGTCGAAGGCAGTGGGATAACACTTGAAAAAGGAACTGTGTTGATGCTCGTAAAACACTCTAGTGTCACTGATTGGTGGCACACTGGTGGAGATGGGGCCTTCCCTGACGGGCTCCTGAAGCTGGTCAAAGTCATTGGGGAGGGTCATCTACATCGCTATCGTCATCATCGTTGCATGGTACAGACATCTTAACCTTCATCATAGGGAACTGTATACTCTTCTTACTTTGAAAATGAAAAGAAAGGTGAAATGGAGGCTCGCTTTCTGAAGAGGTGCTAGATGGGGTCGAATAGGAGAGTGCTGAGTGGGAAAAATTGCTTACACTTCCCTGGTCGATGGGGCACGTCACCATATTTCTGATAAAAACATTGTCAGCAGAACACTCAATATCAATATAATCACTGAGATATTCCAAAATCTCATCGAGTCTTTTCTCAGAAGGGAATTTCTTCTGCATTTTGCCAAACTGAAAAGTTGGAAATTTTTTTTTTTTTAGTTTTCCCCCTACATACTTGAACATCCAGTAGCCTAGCACAAAGATGGCAATACCCTTGTATAGCGACACTATTCAACAATGATCAGTGAAAATCTCTTTAACTTTAATTAATATCACTCTCTGATATTTAGCGAAATGTAAAAGTATACGAAATTGAAATTTTTATACAGTTTAGTAGTGTGGTACCAAAATTGAGACCAAAAAAAATTTGAAGAGCTGCATCTCTGCGAATATCTGGAGCTCCGACTTGTGCCTTCTACCCCTGTTGTATCATAACAAGGTCTAATGCTGCGCACCTTGAGAACAATGCCACAGACAAAACAGAAGCCTGAAACCTGGGAAAAATTGCTTTGTGCCTGTGCCTGGTTCCAAATTTGGGGCCTGTTAACTTACCCAGGGTTAAGATGGAACACTAATGCAAGAAGAATGGCAGCTATATGTGAAGCACAGGAAGGACACTACCCCTGGAACTGACCTCATCACATACAGCATGCTGAGGAACATGGGAAACCACGGCAAATTGGTCTACTTGCATTTGATCAACAGGATGCACACAGAAAGACTACACCCAACCACATGGAAACAGCAGGACACCAAACTAATTCCAAAACCCAAGGAACCAGACACCTACCGACCCATATCTTGGATAAGCTGCACTGAGAAATTAGCTGAGAGAATGGTACTCAGCAGACTGCAGTGGAAAATAGGCCAACTACATCGCCGCCTATATGCCTACAGGAGCGTCATAGGCACTCAAGAATGCATTACAGATGTCCTCTCAACAATTAATAACAAAAAAGCCTCTTTCATATTCCTTGATCTCGTGAAAGCTTTTGAGCTAGCCAGCTCACCAGCTATACTCTTCACACTTGTTGAAAAAAAGAGTTAAAGGACACTTACTAGCCTGGACTCAGAACTACACACTAAACCGAGAAGCCAGAGTAACTTTCCAAGGAAAAAACACTGATTTCATCCCACTAGAAGGAGGTATACTAAGCCCCTACCTTTTCAATCTGCTAATGGAGAATTTAGCCACTTTAAAACTCCCAAATGGGGTGGAAATCTTCATATATGCCGACGGTATATGCATAGTATGTCCACATAAAGCTCATGCAAGAAATGCTACTCAAAAAGCACTTGACGTGATCCAGGCCAAATTCAATGAAATTGGCCTAAAGAGCAACACCAACAAAACAAAAGCCCTGGCTATAAGACACTCGCAAAACCCTTAGAATTTCACACTGAGGGGTGAAGCCATTGAATGGGTGAGTCAATTCATGTACCTTGTGGTATTCATTAGCAAAACCCTATCACCAGCTAATGAAGTAACCTACCTAAGAGAGAAGACAAAGATTTTTCTATCAGCCATGAGACGAATGACCTTCCTAAAACAAGGAGTATCAAATAACCTCCTAAGACTGTTTTATCTACAAGCAATTCGATCCCACATCGATTATGTAGTACCCACACTCACTGCATTGACTGACTCAAAAAACATCATTGGAAGTAGTCCAAAAAAACGCTATAAGACTCATCAGTGGCTCTCCAATGTGGACAAGACTCTGCTTACTTAGAGCAGAAACCAACCTAATTCCCCTGTCACCTAGAATTGACATTAGGTATAGCAGCATTATATTCAAGTCAATCAATTCCATAGCGGAAGTACTGGACCTGACTAACTCCCATGCAAAGAAACTACTAGATACACTCAGAAGGATGCAGATGCAAAACGAGGCCCACAAAACCAAGGGACAACAAAGGCATGATGACTACAGTCGTCGTGCCCCATGGGCTCAGGACCCTATCAAATACAACTTCACCATCCTACCAGCAGCAAGCAAGGCCCTCTGCACACTAGAGCAACTCACTGAAGCTGCAACGAATGCAATCAGGAACACACCTGCGCATTACACCTACTATACGGATGGATCAGTAGACCATGCAATCCCTGCAGCAGCTTCTGCAGTTATCTCTTCATCAGGATATAGAGAAAACTGGAGACTATCCAACCACGCCTCCACACTGTAAACTGAACTAGTGGCTATTGCAAAAGCTCTAGAACAATCTGCCAACCAACAAGATGGGAACACAACGATCCATACAGATTCCAGAGGAGCCATTCTGGCCCTCAGCAACAAGGAACCTACAGAGAATGTTTACCTCATCACTGCAATTCCATTCTTAGCCTTGTTCCACCCAAGCAACAACAGGCAAGTATCCTTGGATTGGATTCTATGCCATACTGGAATCTCTTGCAACGACGAGGCCGATCACTTAGCCAAAACGGCCTCGATGTGCCAAACTATTAGCATTACTCTGCAACCTTCACTAAAAACCATCAAGAATCAAATGGCTGCCTACTGTAACATCCAAAAGACAAGTGAAATAAGGTGATCCTTACTAGATGGATCAAGATCTGCAAAGTGGTGTATTGAAGCGACAAACATATTACCACACTCAAATGCAAGACAAACACCCCACCAGGACGCAGTTATCATCTGCAGACTGCGACTGGGATATCTATGCAGCTGGCAAATTATAATTATCTTAGATAACGGCGAAGACCCAGCAGCACAGCATAGACGTATAAGACCGTGCAAGTACTGTAATAAAGACAGAAGAACCTCTACAGCACTATCTGCAGCAATGTCAGGAAACAAGCCTACTTCGGCAGGTTCTTAACCCCAACAATCCTGCAACTGTAATAGTAATTGTCAAACATAATCGACAATCATAATACCCTCTCAGCCTTTCTTCGCAGCTACCCTCCACCAAGATAACGTAGCAGCAACACCAATCGGCAATCTAAGCGGCAATTGAAAAGAAACCTTCTTATCCCCCCCTTCACCTTCTATGTTGTGAGCGGAACGATTGTTGGCGGCTGAGGGCAACGACTCGTACTCCTTATAGGGAGACAGTTTTGCCTTCCCGTCCTGTTTTCGGCTTTGAGAATGGGGTTGAAATCGTCGGCGGTCTTTTTGACTTCCACCATTTCTTTCTCTCCTCTCAGCAAATTTCGCTTGCTGGAATCAGAACGGGTGCTGGCGGCTGAGGGCAACAACTCGTACTCATTATAAGGAGACAGTTTTGCCTTCCCGTCCTTTCTTCAACGTTGAAGATGGGAGCGGAGCCGTCGGCAGTCTTTTTGGTGTCCAGCATCTTTTTCACTTTCACTCTCTCTCTTCCCAGGTCAGGTATCCCTCCCAACCACATTTGATAAAAGTCTCAATAAATTAAATCATAAGTAACTCCTTATTTTTCTTTTTTTTCTAGATTTACAGGTACTGGAATTTATTATTCCATCCTATCTCTACTACTCAAGCTGCTACAACTCCCTCCTTTCAGCTCTCTCTTACTCAGCTGAAATCTTACACTATCCCTCCACCTCACAACTTAAGCTTAAACCACTATGAAGTTTATTTGTGACTTCACCTATACCAATATCTCCAATTATAACTTTTCAACTCCTTCCCGATCTCTCCTACTTATTAAGACTTATTACTATAATTCTTTTTCTCTAACTAAGACTGGAGCCAGTGGGCTCTTGGGAAGGTATCCCCTTCCAACAGTCCCCCTACTTCCTTCTTAAAAACAACCCATCAAAACCCAAACCCTATCCTATTAACCTAAAATAAAAGTTGCTGAATATCCCCCATCCCAACTACCTATCCCAATAAATCCTACCAAAACACCTACGGGCTGCAAGATTGTAAAAGCACGTGTCTGGCCAAAGGGGCCAGGCAATCTTCAACAAAAACAACAAGGGCGTACAAGAGCGTCTTAGTGCTTTTACTTATAGTCCGAGACACCAATATGAAGCAAAAGACAATACAAACTAACTCAGAGTCAAAAA
>NC_090741.1:134353306-134355806 GCF_036898095.1 Palaemon carinicauda | reverse complement strand
ATGACACCAAGGAAATTTTTTCCTAGGACACAAGAGTGAAATTGAAAGGAAGAGCATGGATAGAGTGCCTTTAGTATATAAAATTAGATCATGAAAATTAAAATGCCACATTAAAAGAAAAAAAAAAGCATTTAATCAAATGGTTCTACCAGTACTAACTTATGCATTATAAACTTGGAGCCTCACTAAAGCCTTAGAACATAAGCTAGTTACAACTGAAGGAGCTGTGGAAAGAATAAAGATAGGAATAACACTAACGAACGGATAAAAAAAAAAAACAATATGGATTTGAGAACAAAGTGAATAGAGAATATTCTAACAACAGGAAAGAGAAAGAATTGGACATAGGCAGGACATATAATGACAATGACAAACAATGGATGGACATCAGGGGTTTTCGATGGTGGACTGGCATAGAAAGACCATAAACTGCCGAAAGTGGAAATACATATCGAGTCCTTTCTTCTGCAGTGGACTAGTAACGTCGGGTGATGCTGATGATGATGATGATGATGATATATATATATATATATATATATATATATATATATATATATATATATATATATATATATATATATATATATATATATATATATGCAATCATATCCTCCTATGCCTATTGACGAGAAGGGCCTCGGTCAGTTTAAGCCAGTCGTCTCTGTCTTGAGCTTCTAATTCAATACTTCTCCATTCACCGTCTCCTACTTCGCCCTTTAGAGTCCTTAGCCATGTAGGCCTTGGACTTACAATTCTTTTAGTGTCTTGTGGAGACCAGCTGAACGTTTGGTGAACTAATCTATCTTGGGGAGTGCGAAAAGCATGGCCAAACCATCTCCATCTACCCCCCATAATGATCTCATCCACATATGGCACTCCAGTAATCTCTCTTATAGTTTCATTTCTAATCCTGTCCTGCCATTTAACGCCCAATATCCTTCAAAGGGCTTTGTTCTCAAATCTACTAATTCTACTGGATATTGTTTCATTGGCATACCACGACTCATGTACATAGAGTTATTACTCTATGGACATGAGTAATAACTGACCTGATATATAGTCTGATTTTTATATGCAATTTTAGGCGATTTAATTTACAAATTTTACTTAACCTAGCCATTATCTGATTTGCTTTTTTTCAATCTTTCACTAAACTCTAGTTCTAAATACCCTTTATTGGAGATAATAGTTTCATAGTACTTAAATGATTCTACCTCATTAATCTTCTCTCCTTTCAATGATGTTTAATCTTCCATTGCATACTCCGTTCTCATAATCTCTCTTGCTTTTATTTATCTTCAGCCCAACCTCACGTGATATTTCATGCATTCTATTGAGTAAGCATTGAAAACACTTTGGTGTTCTGCTAACAAAGACGAAATAATCAGATTTCTCTAGGTCTGCTAAATTCCTATCACCAATCAAGTCCAAACCTTATCCATTTTCTCTCTGACTGTTCTACACATTACAAAGTCTATAGGGAAGATGAAGAACATAGGTATCAACATATTCAATAGAAGTACTCTGCTGTTCACTGGAAGCTAATTTGATGAGACTCCATTAACATTACCTTTGCACTTGCTATGCTCATACACAGATATATATATGGTTCCGGTTTCCTTTTATGGCCTCTCGTGGCATGGTTGGTTTTGACCTGGCCTTTCATTAGAAGGGGCTAGCGTTCGATCCCAAGTATGAGGTAGAAATTTATTTCTATTTGAACACGATGTTGTGTTGATATTTATCCATATTGACTCATTAGGGGTAATTTGAATGAAATACTACTAATTGTGTCACGTGGTGGGCCGGGGAAATCGGGTAAAACTCGCTGGTAAGAGACTGATGTCTCGACAGGTAAATCCTCGGAGAGCTAGTTAGCGTCAGGTTCCGATTTCCTTTTAATGCCTCTCGTGGCATGGTTGGTTTCGACCTGGCCTTTCATTAGAAGGGGCTAGCGTTCGATCCCAAGTATGAGGTAGAAATTTATTTCTATTTGAACACGATGTTGTGTTGATATTTATCCATATTGACTCATTAGGGGTAATTTGAATGAATTACTACCAATTGTGTCACGTGGTGGGCCGGAGAAATCGGGTAAAACTCGCTGGTAAGAGACTGATGTCTCGCCAGGTAAATCCACGGACAGCTAGTTAGCGTCAGGTTCCGATTTCCTTTTATGGCATCTCGTGGCATGGTTGGTTTCGACCTGGCCTTTCATTAGAAGGGGCTAGCGTTCAATCCCAGGTATGAGGTAGAAATTTATTTCTATTTGAACACGATGTTGTGTTGATATTTATCCATATTGACTCATTAGGGGTAATTTGAATGAATTACTACCAATTGTGTCACGTGGTGGGCCGGGGAAATCGGGTAAAACTCGCTGGTAAGAGACTGATGTCTCGCCAGGTAAATCCTCGGACAGCTAGTTAGCATCAGATTCCGATTTCCTTTTATGGCCTCTCGTGGCATGATTGGTTTCGACCTGGCCTTTCATTAGAAG
>NC_090741.1:134330806-134338306 GCF_036898095.1 Palaemon carinicauda | reverse complement strand
ACTATACGAAGGAGCAAGCTCTCTCTCTCTCTCTCTCTCTCTCTCTCTCTCTCTCTCTCTCTCTCTCTCTCTCTCTCTCTCTCTCTCTCTGTATATATATATATATATATATATATATATATATATATATATATATATATATATATATATATATATATATATATACATATATATATATATATATATATATATATATATATATATATATATATATATATATATATATATATATATATATATATATATATATACACGATCCAATTCCGACAATGTACGTTTTCTTTTTATTAAGTTTCGCTCCACTTGGTTCTTCATAGTCAATGATAGATAACCCGTGAAGTTTCCTCAATACCTTCCAACTTATTCACAATAATAGTGCTATCATTAGCAAAGCCAGCCACTACAATTTTTAACCCATTTGGAAGATCTGGAGAAAAAGTTCCCAACCTAACCTTCAGCATTCTATACAATGGTTCTTGAGCTATAACACATAAAATTATCGATAATGGACAACCCTGTCGAACAGACTTGTTTATAAGAAAAGTGTCGGATATATGGCGATTTGTAGATATACGACTTTTGCCATCCTTATAAAACATTCTAATCAAGATTAAAAATTTTAAAGAAAATACAAGTTTGGATAACATTCTGAAATGAAAGTCCAGATTTACCATATCGATTGCTCTATACCAATCAAGATTTATCAGGGCAGCTTTCTTGTTTTAATTTTTTAAGCACTATATTACATCTCTCAGTAAGGTGTTACAGTTAAGCATTGACCTTCTTGTGACAGCACAAAACTTTTCCTCTGATACGAATAGAGATCGCACCCATTTTAACCTGTTTGTTAAGAGCTTGTCTATAATCTTATGATCTACATTTAGCATAGTTATGAGCCTCAAGTTATGAATATTACACTTATCTTCATTTTTTGGTATAAGTTTAATAACACCTTTATTTGAGTCTTTCCACATTTTAAAATTAGTAAATGAATATTTCAATACTTTCATAAATTCGTTTTTCACACTGCTCAACATAAATTTTTTTGAATACTACGGCTAATCCATCAACATCGGGATATTTCCCATTTTTCATTCCAGATGCAGCATCCCAAACTTCTTTCCTTGTTAATTCTGCCTTTAGGGTTAAATTCCTTTCATCAAATATGCCACTGTTCATATTTTCAAGTAATTTATATTTCAATTCAAAATCTACAGATTCTTCTTTACAGATATTTCCATAAAACTGTAATAAACATCATTGTATAGACTTTGTGTCTGTTACATATTCACCCTCTTTTACACAATTTAACGATACTTGTTTTTACATTCTTTTCTCTCCCAAGTAAAAATGTAGATATTTTTCCTCATTCATTCTTTCATCAATTCTAGCTCTTACATTGTCCCCTTCACCTATCTCATTTTCAATTAGATTTACTCTGTCTTTAAGTTCACCTATTTTGTAAAAGTTATTACAGTTATCAGAATGGATCCAATAATTCCTCCTTAATTCTGCTTTCAGCAAATCCAGTAACCCAAATCTCTCCCGATTTATAGTCTTTGAAACTTTAGCAAAATAGTCTAAGCTGATCTTTTGCATAAATCCACCATTATAAAATAGATTGAAACTGTACATCACTCATCTTTCCTTTCAAATGGCTCTAAAATCGAAAAAAGTTGTCTATAGCTACTGTATTTTTCAGAATAATTGTATTTAACTTCCAGTATCCCTTGCCAAAGCTAATATCATTATCCATGTTAATCTTAAACCTAACATAATTATGATCAGACCAGCTTAATGAAATATTTTCAGATTCACTTACATTATTCTTCAGTTCTCTAACGTATATGCGGTCAATCCTAGAGCCGTGCTTATGCCTAACATACGTATATTCTACCAAATGGTTTGTCAAGAGCCACCCATCTTTAAGTTACAAATATTTTTTTTTTAATCTTTGAAGGGCTGTTGAAATCATATGGCTATAAGGATTAGAGCAATCTTTTTTCCTTGTTACGCTGTCCCAATCCTCACATATGATCAAGTTTAGTAAATTGTTTCCCATGTAATATACCATAAAATTTAAAAACAGTTCCTCTCTTTCCTTTTCCTTATTTGTCCCAAAAGGGGCATTCACATTTATTAAGAGAAAATCTGTTCCTTGATATGTATATTTTACACTGACTATTTGGCCCTTTATATGCTTCTCCTGATTCAGAACCTTCACAATTAACTTTTTATTGGAGAGGATAGCAGTGGCTCCCTTCAACAAGACAGTTGGATTCAATAATATATCGCAGATATATAAGATCAATCTATCTAATTTGCTTATGAAACATAAGTAATCCATTAACAATAACAGTTGCTAAATATAAATATAAGAAAGAAAAACTTCATCATTCATCCGATTTGAAACGTTTGTTCACTGGCAATCGATTCATCTCGTCTTCAAAACTACTTCTAGGTTCATGGAGCAATGATGTCTCTTCGCCCATGTTCGACTCAGAAAGCACACCATTATCATTTGTTAGCCTCAGGCGGATGCCTTTGCTTGGTTCGTCAATAATTGTAGCTTGCCGCATTTCGGCCTCACTTGTGTTACCAAGTTTGAAAACACTGTCTATTGTAGGTTCTCTGCCACAGTCTACATTATTCTCTTAATTTTCTTCACATTCCCGAATTTCACTTATCACTTCGTCGATTGACTCTTCTTTATTTGGTACTAAACATAATTTATTTATTGTCCATTTCTTTTCAAATATCTGCCTCATCAGCGTGGATTTCTGCTTCAACTGTAGAAATAACGAGTCCTTTGTCAGCTGCTTCCTTATCTTGTCTTTTGTTGTTCATTTCCACTTTGTCCATTCGTCCATCGCCAATCCTCGTAACTGTGGTCATTCTGATGCTTTCATGGCCTAAGTCCGAATTAAAGTTTCTTAATTCTGGTCACTCTCTGTCTTTTTCATTTGCCAGTCTGGCTCCACCTCCATGCTTATCTCCCCTTCCATTATTGTTCAAAAGAGATGAACTATTCTTTTCATTCTTGGGTATTTCATGGAAATCTCCATCATTAAAAATGTAATTCCTCTCACTAATATTCAAATTGCAGTCCTTCACTAGATGACCTTCTTTCCCACATTTGTAACATCTTCTACTCTGTCGACTGTATAGGAAGATTGAATTATAGCCACCAATATAGATTGATGAAGGGATGTTTTCTTTAACTCTCATCTTTGCCGTGCGAACACCATTGAATAACCCTTCAAAGGGCCCAACTGCAAATTTGTTATGCCTTAAGTGCTCTACCTTTCCATACCTATTCAATACATCTATTATCACTTTATCATCCATCTCGAACGGTGTGTTCCTTATATATATATATATATATATATATATATATATATATATATATATATATATATATATATATATATATATATATATATATATATATATATATATACGAAACTTGTGAACTTAAATTTATAACTTTCACCGAGTCTGTTTCACTTTATAACTTTATCCTCAAAATTCTTTAAAACATTGGCAAATACATTAGTTGAGATTAACTTTACCACTATCTTATTTCTATTCATATTCTGAACACCTTTTATGTCACTAATACCTAATTTCATATCATTAAACAATACATTACTAACACTTTCCATGGTCACATAAGGTGCTGTAAAATGCAGGCCAATGGACTCTTCTCCTGAGAGCATGTTGTGTATTATAAGCCATCTTAACTAACCTGTTTTTATGTTTTTGTTAACTGCCACTATTGTGTTTATCCGGAAAACGGAGGGAGAACAGGAGTGAGAAATTACGAGCCCCTAACCACCAAGGCAAATCGCCTCAGGGGATACTAGTTCACCAGCCAATAATCTAGTTTCTAGGTGTGTAATCGAGTATAAATCTACCTCAATTACAACACTGTCTTAGCACATACAACACCAAAAACACACCACTCTTATCACATCACTTTTATACACTGCTGGAACAGTAGAAAAACGAGAAAATCCCCTCGGATAATCTCAAAAGTAGAGGAACACAGGAGCACTTGTAAACACGTCCTCCTTCTCTGCCTGACCAAGGTCAAGTCCATCACTCCCACCCCGACATATTCCCTTCTCTTTAATTGTAACAACAGTAAGGAGCCAATGTCTTATTTCATTTCACGAACTCTCAAAGCGATCAGTGTTTCTTAATCTTTTTCCGGTGTATACCCTTTTCTCAAATCAGCATAAATTTTTCACCCCAGAAGTGTTGAAATACAAGAAAAAAAAAAAAAAACGTAAATGTTGATGTATAATGTGTACTATTTTTTTTTCCAGGAATAATATAAACAGATATATTTTCGTTCTAATTATTCGTATCTATAAGGCTATATATACGTACATAAATAAATATACGTGTGTGTATGTGCCTAAGCATATGTGTTTCTGTGCAGGCATATGTACCTATATCTGTATGTATGTATGTATGTATAAATGACATTAAAAAAAAAAAAAAAAAAAAAAAAAGCATGGAATGGAGAACTTCTGATAAACGAAATGTTATAATTAGAAAAAAACGTCATTTTCTTTAAGAAAAGTTCAATGAATTTGTCGTAGTGTTAACGTATGCAACAGGAGGTTATAACTATAAAAAAAATAAGCTAGTATAAACTCAAATAGGCTATGGGAAGAAAAATGATGGGAATACCACTAAGAGACAGAGCATAGCAATATTGAAATGAACGCAAATTAAAGTAGATGATGTTTAAACAAAGTGTAAGAAATAGAAAGGGACATGGGTACAACACATAATCAAAATGACAGACATTAGATGAATATTAAGAATAACAGAATGGGTCCTAGAGATTTCAAATGAAGCTGGGGATAGAAGAAACGATAATTAATGTGAGTACTAATAAAATTTGGGGTTATACAGTATACTGGTATATAAAGACCAAAAACACAGAATTGAAAGCATAAGTCCCACTCTATTAACCGTAATTAGACTAGAAGCGGCTAATGATGATGATTAGAGAGAGAGAGAGAGAGAGAGAGAGAGAGAGAGAGAGAGAGAGAGAGAGAGAGAGAGAGAACAGAAATGTAGTAGGGTGGAAAATTAATAAGAATAAAAAGGATAATGTTTAATTGAAATGCAGTGAGACAACATATACTGTGAGACGAGCGTCTAAAGAGGATTTATAAATATGCGTACTTATGACACCAAGGAAATTTTTTCCTAGGACACAAGAGTGAAATTGAAAGGAAGAGCATGGATAGAGTGCCTTTAGTATATAAAATTAGATCATGAAAATTAAAATGCCACATTAAAAGAAAAAAAAAGTATTTAATCAAATGGTTCTACCAGTACTAACTTATGCATCATAAACTTGGAGCCTCATTAAAGCCTTAGAACATAAGCTAGTTACAACTGAAGGAGCTGTGGAAAGAATAAAGATAGGAATAACACTAACGAACGGATAAAAAAAAAAAACAATATGGATTTGAGAACAAAGTGAATAGAGAATATTCTAACAACAGGAAAGAGAAAGAATTGGACATAGGCAGGACATATAATGACAATGACAAACAATGGATGGACATCAGGGGTTTTCGATGGTGGACTGGCATAGAAAGACCATAAACTGCCGAAAGTGGAAATACATATCGAGTCCTTTCTTCTGCAGTGGACTAGTAACGTCGGGTGATGCTGATGATGATGATGATGATGATATATATATATATATATATATATATATATATATATATATATATATATATATATATATATATATATATATATATATATATATATGCAATCATATCCTCCTATGCCTATTGACGAGAAGGGCCTCGGTCAGTTTAAGCCAGTCGTCTCTGTCTTGAGCTTCTAATTCAATACTTCTCCATTCACCGTCTCCTACTTCGCCCTTTAGAGTCCTTAGCCATGTAGGCCTTGGACTGACAATTCTTTTAGTGTCTTGTGGAGACCAGCTGAACGTTTGGTGAACTAATCTATCTTGGGGAGTGCGAAAAGCATGGCCAAACCATCTCCATCTACCCCCCATAATGATCTCATCCACATATGGCACTCCAGTAATCTCTCTTATAGTTTCATTTCTAATCCTGTCCTGCCATTTAACGCCCAATATCCTTCAAAGGGCTTTGTTCTCAAATCTACTAATTCTACTGGATATTGTTTCATTGGCATACCACGACTCATGTACATAGAGTTATTACTCTATGGACATGAGTAATAACTGACCTGATATATAGTCTGATTTTTATATGCAATTTTAGGCGATTTAATTTACAAATTTTACTTAACCTAGCCATTATCTGATTTGCTTTTTTTCAATCTCTCACTAAACTCTAGTTCTAAATACCCTTTATTGGAGATAATAGTTTCATAGTACTTAAATGATTCTACCTCATTAATCTTCTCTCCTTTCAATGATGTTTAATCTTCCATTGCATACTCCGTTCTCATCATCTCTCTTGCTTTTATTTATCTTCAGCCCAACCTCACGTGATATTTCATGCATTCTATTGAGTAAGCATTGAAAACACTTTGGTGTTCTGCTAACAAAGACGAAATAATCAGATTTCTCTAGGTCTGCTATATTCCTATCACCAATCAAGTCCAAACCTTATCCATTCTCTCTCTGACTGTTCTACACATTACAAAGTCTATAAGGAAGATGAAGAACATAGGTATCAACACATTCCATAGAAGTACTCTGCTGTTCACTGGAAGCTAATTTCATGAGACTCCAGTAACATTACCTTTGCACTTGCTATGCTCACACACAGATATATATATGGTTCCGGTTTCCTTTTATGGCCTCTCGTGGCATGGTTGGTTTCGACCTGGCCTTTCATTAGAAGGGGCTAGCGTTCGATCCCAAGTATGAGGTAGAAATTTATTTCTATTTGAACACAATGTTGTGTTGATATTTATCCATATTGACTCATTAGGGGTAATTTGAATGAATTACTACCAATTGTGTCACATGGTGAGCCGGGGAAATCGGGTAAAACTCGCTGGTAAGAGACTGATGTCTTGCCAGGTAAATCCTCGTTCAGCTAGTTAGCGTCAGGTTCCGATTTCCTTTTAATGCCTCTCGTGGCATGGTTGGTTTCGACCTGGCCTTTCATTAGAAGGGGCTAGCGTTCGATCCCAAGTATGAGGTAGAAATTTATTTCTATTTGAACACGATGTTGTGTTGATATTTATCCATATTGACTCATTAGGGGTAATTTGAATGAATTACTACCAATTGTGGCACGTGGTGGGCCGGGGAAATCGAGTAAAACTCGCTGGTAAGAGACTGATGTCTCGCCAGGTAAATCCTCGGACAGCTAGTTAGCGTCAGGTTCCGATTTCCTTTTATGGCCTCTCGTGGCATGGTTGGTTTCGACCTGGCCTTTCATTAGAAGGGGCTAGCGTTCGATCCCAAGTATGAGGTAGAAATTTATTTCTATTTGAACACGATGTTGTGTTGATATT
>NC_090741.1:134323306-134325806 GCF_036898095.1 Palaemon carinicauda | reverse complement strand
AGATATCAAATCTTAACCTTAATACTAAGACTTAAAGCTAATACAAGAAAATAACTTATTGACTACGCCAAAAATAACATCGGGATTAACATACGAAGCAAATATAGTAATATCCCCATGAATTCTCAAGTGGAGCGGTGGGCACAGGTTAGCAGAGCAGAAATATTTACAAGACTAACCTATTATTAGACTAAACCTACACAACCGACAACAAAAATATAAATCGACCACGATGTGGTTATTACCTCAACCAAGGTCACCACTCATACACCAGCCTGTAGCGCCTAAAAAACGGCTGTGTTGTGCTACACACCTGTGAGCCCGTGACTTGGTTAAATTATTCTAAAAACACAAATATCAGTTAAACAAAAATAAGGACAAAAACCTTAATAGATTAACCTTAACTCAGTCTAGGGTACCACTCATACACAAGCCTGTAGCACCTAAAAAACGGCTGTGTTGTGCTACAGACCCGTGTGCCCATGACCCATCTAAGCTATGTAAAGATAAACAAAAAAACAGGGACATGACATATGATTTGCAACACTCAATATTGTGACCCTTCACAACACTTTCCAAAAATGCCTCTTCTCACTCCAGAAAGCGTCCTCATACTAGACGGGTTTGGGCCTTAACTTCACTCATCATTAATGGACATACACAAGACAATGGTAACACCTTGAAATTAACCTCCACCAACGATACACACTAAAGTAAACAGAAATCAAAAGTACCATTAACCACTCTTAATCAAAGACGACACCAAAGAAAAACCTGCAAATCAAGACATTTAACATCTTAATCTTAATTACTTAATCCCAAATCAGTCACTGATGCGTGACAGTGCCTGGAATGTGTGAAAAGCTAAAATTCCATTCCTGAAGCAAGAGGCTCCAACGCATCAACCGTTGATTTTTATTCTTAAACCTGTTCAAGAAAACCAACGGATTATGATCCGTTAATATGTTAATCGGAGTCCCTGTAGAGGATAAATACACTTGAAAATGGTTTACAGCTAAAATGAATCCCAAAGTCTCTTTTTTACGGTCGAATATTTCCGTTGTGTCGGGGATAATTTTTTGGAAAAATAGGCAACAGGATGAGATACTCCATGAGCATCTTCCTGCAACAAAACTGCTCCAACCCCAACATCACTCGCATCAGTAGCAAATGAAAAAGGGACCTCAAAATCAGGGGCTTTCACTATAGGGAAATTCATTAGGACCTGCTTTAATTTTTCAAAGGCATTTTGGGCATCATTAGTCCATACAAAAGTCACATTTTTACGTAATAAATTAGTCAGGGGTTCGGCGGTATCAGAAAAATTCTTAACAAATCTGCGATAATACCCTACTAAACCAAGGAATTTTCTGACATCCCTGCGACACTTTGGTATTTCAATATGCCTAATAGAGTCTACGTTTGCCTGTTTTGGAGCCACTTTCCCAAATCCTACTTCGTGACCCAAATACACAACCTTTGCTTTGGCAAACTCACTCTTTTTGATGTTTATAACCAAACCAGCTTCCCTAAGTACCTGAAATAAGGCCTTAATACGATTAAGATGGGTGTCCTAGTCATCACTATAAATTACAATATCATCGATATAAACAACACACCTCTCTAAACCTTGAACCAAAGTACTCATCTGCGTTACAAATGCTGACAACTCCCGTGCCCGTTTGGACAGCGGAACTTGCCAATACCCCTTTAACAAATCAAATTTAGTTAAATACTTCGAATTCCCTATCCTGTCAATACAGTCCTCTATCCTGGGTAAAGGATAACTATCAGGCTTTGTGACCTCGTTGACTTTGCGGTAATCAAAACAAAGCCTGAATTGACCATCCTGCTTCTTTACCAAAACAACAGGTGAAGACCACGGACTGTTGCTGGGTTCAATCAGCCCATGTCGTAACATATAATCAACCTCTTTATCCACAACATCATTTTTAAATGGATTTAACCTGTAAGGGGATTGTTTTACCGGAGTTGCGTTAACCACATCTAAATC
The DNA here is from genome assembly GCF_036898095.1 of Palaemon carinicauda. NCBI lineage: Eukaryota > Metazoa > Arthropoda > Malacostraca > Decapoda > Palaemonidae > Palaemon > Palaemon carinicauda. Next base: position 134,323,792 of record NC_090741.1, on the reverse strand, counting down.
ATGTTCCAGGACAGTGGTCTGTCCAGGAACATCCGAAAATAAATCCTTATAACTTAAAACTAACTTTTTCAAAGATCCTTGTTCTGCAAAATTTAAATGTGAAACCATTTCTGAAAAATTTTCTAAAGAATGTTCATTATCATTAGGCCATTCGGCACCATCAAAACATCATCAAAATTACTCACATCTGGAAAAGAAAAAGAATTAATACCATTACACTTTGTAGTATTACCAATTAATGTCACGGGAATAACTTTGTCACGACCTTTATAAGCTTTTAACATATTTATGTGACAGCTGGTAGGGTCTCCTCCTTTCGGGAGTTTCAACTAAATAATTAACATCGCTTAATTTCTTTAAAATTTTCCACGGTCCTGAAAATACAGCATTTAAAGGGTTTCCTGGAATGGAAAGCAATACCAACACACTATCACCTACTGCAAAATTACGCTCCTTAGTATTTCTGTCAAAAAAATATTTTATTTT
>NC_090741.1:134300806-134315806 GCF_036898095.1 Palaemon carinicauda | reverse complement strand
GACAGCACAAAACTTTTCCTCTGATACGAATAGAGATCGCACCCATTTTAACCTGTTTGTTAAGAGCTTGTCTATAATCTTATGATCTACATTTAGCATAGTTATGAGCCTCAAGTTATGAATATTACACTTATCTTTATTTTTTGGTATAAGTTTAATAACACCTTTATTTGAGTCTTTCCACATTTTAAAATTAGTAAATGAATATTTCAATAGTTTCATAAATTCGTTTTTCACACTGCTCAACATAAATTTTTTTGAATACTACGGCTAATCCATCAACATCGGGATATTTCCCATTTTTCATTCCAGATGCAGCATCCCAAACTTCTTTCCTTGTTAATTCTGCCTTTAGGGTTAAATTCATTTCATCAAATATGCCACTGTTCATATTTTCAAGTAATTTATATTTCAATTCAAAATCTACAGATTCTTCTTTACAGATATTTCCATAAAACTGTAATAAACATCATTGTATAGACTTTGTGTCTGTTACATATGCACCCTCTTTTACAAAATTTAACGATACTTGTTTTTACATTCTTTTCTCTCCCAAGTAAAAATGTAGATATTTTTCCTCATTCATTCTTTCATCAATTCTAGCTCTTACATTGTCCCCTTCACATATCTCATTTTCAATTAGATTTACTCTGTCTTTAAGTTCACCTATTTTGTAAAAGTTATTACAGTTATCAGAATGGATCTAATAATTCCTCCTTAATTCTGCTTTCAGCAAATCCAGTAACCCAAATCTCTCCCGATTTATAGTCTTTGAAACTTTAGCAAAATAGTCTAAGCTGATCTTTTGCATAAATCCACCATTATAAAATAGATTGAAACTGTACATCACTCATCTTTCCTTTCAAATGGCTCTAAAATCGAAAAAAGTTGTCTATAGCTACTGTATTTTTCAGAATAATTGTATTTAATTTCCAGTATCCCTTGCCAAAGCTAATATCATTATCCATGTTAATCTTAAACCTAACATAATTATGATCAGACCAGCTTAATGAAATATTTTCAGATTCACTTACATTATTCTTCAGTTCTCTAACGTATATGCGGTCAATCCTAGAGCCGTGCTTATGCCTAACATACGTATATTCTACCAAATGGTTTGTCAAGAGCCACCCATCTTTAAGTTACAAATATTTTTTTTTTAATCTTTGAAGGGCTGTTGAAATCATATGGCTATAAGGATTAGAGCAATCTTTTTTCCTTGTTACGCTGTCCCAATCCTCACATATGATCAAGTTTAGTAAATTGTTTCCCATGTAATATACCATAAAATTTAAAAATAGTTCCTCTCTTTCCTTTTCCTTATTTGTCCCAAAAGGGGCATTCACATTTATTAAGAGAAAATCTGTTCCTTGATATGTATATTTTACACTGACTATTTGGCCCTTTATATGCATCTCCTGATTCAGAACCTTCACAATTAACTTTTTATTGGAGAGGATAGCAGTGCCTCCCTTCAACAAGACAGTTGGATTCAATAATATATCGCAGATATATAAGATCAATCTATCTAATTTGCTTATGAAACATAAGTAATCCATTAACAATAACAGTTGCTAAATATAAATATAAGAAAGAAAAACTTCATCATTCATCCGATTTGAAACGTTTGTTCACTGGCAATCGATTCATCTCGTCTTCAAAACTACTTCTAGGTTCATGGAGCAATGATGTCTCTTCGCCCATGTTCGACTCAGAAAGCACACCATTATCATTTGTTAGCCTCAGGCGGATGCCTTTGCTTGGTTCGTCAATAATTGTAGCTTGCCGCATTTCGGCCTCACTTGTGTTACCAAGTTTGAAAACACTGTCTATTGTAGGTTCTCTGCCACAGTCTACATTATTCTCTTAATTTTCTTCACATTCCCGAATTTCACTTATCACTTCGTCGATTGACTCTTCTTTATTTGGTACTAAACATAATTTATTTATTGTCCATTTCTTTTCAAATATCTGCCTCATCAGCGTGGATTTCTGCTTCAACTGTCGAAATAACGAGTCCTTTGTCAGCTGCTTCCTTATCTTGTCTTTTGTTGTTCATTTCCACTTTGTCCATTCGTCCATCGCCAATCCTCGTAACTGTGGTCATTCTGATGCTTTCATGGCCTAAGTCCGAATTAAAGTTTCTTAATTCTGGTCACTCTCTGTCTTTTTCATTTGCCAGTCTGGCTCCACCTCCATGCTTATCTCCCCTTCCATTATTGTTCAAAAGAGATGAACTATTCTTTTCATTCTTGGGTATTTCATGGAAATCTCCATCATTAAAAATGTAATTCCTCTCACTAATATTCAAATTGCAGTCCTTCACTAGATGACCTTCTTTCCCACATTTGTAACATCTTCTACTCTGTCGACTGTATAGGAAGATTGAATTATAGCCACCAATATAGATTGATGAAGGGATGTTTTCTTTAACTCTCATCTTTGCCGTGCGAACACCATTGAATAACCCTTCAAAGGGCCCAACTGCAAATTTGTTATGCCTTAAGTGCTCTACCTTTCCATACCTATTCAATACATCTATTATCACTTTATCATCCATCTCGAACGGTGTGTTCCTTATATATATATATATATATATATATATATATATATATATATATATATATATATATATATATATATATATATACGAAACTTGTGAACTTAAATTTATAACTTTCACCGAGTCTGTTTCACTTTATAACTTTATCCTCAAAATTCTTTAAAACATTGGCAAATACATTAGTTGAGATTAACTTTACCACTATCTTATTTCTATTCATATTCTGAACACCTTTTATGTCACTAATACCTAATTTCATATCATTAAACAACACATTACTAACACTTTCCATGGTCACATAAGGTGCTGTAAAATGCAGGCCAATGGACTCTTCTCCTGAGAGCATGTTGTGTATTATAAGCCATCTTAACTAACCTGTTTTTATGTTTTTGTTAACTGCCACTATTGTGTTTATCCGGAAAACGGAGGGAGAACAGGAGTGAGAAATTACGAGCCCCTAACCACCAAGGCAAATCGCCTCAGGGGATACTAGTTCACCAGCCAATAATCTAGTTTCTAGGTGTGTAATCGAGTATAAATCTACCTCAATTACAACACTGTCTTAGCACATACAACACCAAAAACACACCACTCTTATCACATCACTTTTATACACTGCTGGAACAGTAGAAAAACGAGAAAATCCCCTCGGATAATCTCAAAAGTAGAGGAACACAGGAGCACTTGTAAACACGTCCTCCTTCTCTGCCTGACCAAGGTCAAGTCCATCACTCCCACCCCGACATATTCCCTTCTCTTTAATTGTAACAACAGTAAGGAGCCAATGTCTTATTTCATTTCACGAACTCTCAAAGCGATCAGTGTTTCTTAATCTTTTTCCGGTGTATACCCTTTTCTCAAATCAGCATAAATTTTTCACCCCAGAAGTGTTGAAATACAAGAAAAGAAAAAAAAAAAAAACGTAAATGTTGATGTATAATGTGTACTATTTTTTTTTCCAGGAATAATATAAACAGATATATTTTCGTTCTAATTATTCGTATCTATAAGGCTAGGAACCAACCACCCACACCTTAGAGGAGCAGTTGCCTATGGTCAAGAAACATCGAGCAATATCTATCATAACTTTGTTGATACCATTATCATGACTTGTGGTTCTTAGGGATTGCTGTCTGTCCATTTGCTATTCACATTTTGTTTATGGTTCAGTTTGTAAAGAATAAATTTAAGTGTTGTTTATATTTGATTCATAATATTACAACAATTTCAACTCAAATTAGTGAACATTATATCCCCAATTAACAAAACTTTATTAACTTTGAACAATTTAGACACAAATAAGGAAAACTTTTAGTTCTTCAATAATCTTATAAATTTGCCGTAGAAACTTTTATATAAACGGAAGAAGTAAGTCTGTAACTTCGATCCTACGCTTTTCTCAAAGTCTGTTCGGGATAGATGCTTCAGACAATTAGTGTGGATATCTAAAATCAGCCTAAGCCACATCTTTAGCCTGTACTCTACATGCATATATGGTACCCCTAACTAGTTATACGCCAAGTTTTGTAGCTGGTGTTTTCACTAGACATTATAGCTATAAACTAGCAATGTTATTATTTAATATTGCTATGCTCAGAAGACTTTATGCGATATCCTAATCTAGTGTAGGATTTGCCTTTATGTCATAACTTCGTTGTTACCAGCATTATTATTATTATTATTATTATTATTATTATTATTATTATTATTATTACTATTATTATTATTATTATTATTATTATTATTAGCATAGCTGACAAATTAATTGGTTACATTCTATGCTATACTGTACTTAAAAAATGGTAAATCAATAACATTAATTTGATGTACTTCATGTTAAAATACATATTTATAGGGTTAAAAAATATCATTCGTAACAATATAATTGGTTATGTACTGTATCATGTTATAGTGTATGTAAAATAATAAACAAATAACTTTGGAAAAAAATCATTATATTGCATATAAATTTACAAGGGTAAGAATAGTCATAACAAGTGTAACAAGATCTTACCCACCCACTTAATGCATCTATCACCTCGTTTAGACGTGTTGCCACGGAGGCTACGAGCCATTCGCAAATGTTTGGTCTGCGTCGCAAAGAATCCTATACCTCTCTCACCAATGAGTCAATAGCATTGCATGTCTACTATCGTTTCCAGAGGCCGTGTAATAGTGTTTTTCCCAAATACCTAACAAACCGGCTTATGAATTTCCATGAAATTACAGCAATGAATGTTTCAAACATTGGCCTAATTTTTGGTGGTACAATGAATTGACAGATGTGCTTAATAAACACGTTTACTCTTAGAAAAAAGAGGAACTTCTTCCCTTCCTTCAGAGCGTTTGGAAGAAGTGTTACTTAATCACGTAACTGTGACGCAGAGGTTCCCCCAACCCTCCTTCGGTGTTTACACCTATAGCTATCCTAGTACTCACCCACCCCCCTTCCTTCTTGCCTTCTTTAATTCATTCCCATTGTTATTAGGCTACCGAGTAAATCCCTGTTAGGAAAGACTGTGTACTGCACATATAAAATGAGCCAGAATAGCAATAAAATGTTTTATGGTGGTAGATAATGATTAGATGGTTAACACAAATTATCAAACATAATAGAAGAGGTTTAAAACAGGGTTGTGGAATCGCACTGAGAGATATTCTACTCGGACTCCTACAAATTTTAGATTTGCAACTAAAAAATAAAATAAAATAAAAGAATAAAATAAAAAAATAAAATAAAAACATTAGTAGAAATAGAAAACAATTGTTTTCCTTGAGAGTGATGATGAGTAAAATGTATGTGTCCATTTTTTTTTTTTTCATCCCTCATAAATCTATGGTTTCCAGCAATTGGTGATAACATTATTTTGGAAAAGCAAAGCTAATGAATACTTTGATACGAGTATATCAGCTTGGCATGTAGACAATGTCAATGCATTTCTCAAAGTAAGGTTGATTGGTTCATTAATGGAAGTCTGGTATAATTCCAGTGACAAAGTCGCAATGATATTTGTCACATACCTTTTAAGTAACAAAAATAGGTACTGGTATTTACAACGTGAATAAATATATAAAACTGTAGGTTGAAATATAATAAATCTTATGTATGTATGAACACACACACACACAAATGGCCGATGTCAATGCCCTTATATGAAACATCTTTTAGAAGTCTACCTTCTAAGGAATTCAAGCTACTCTCTCTGGTGAAATTGATATAATAAATTATATCAAACAATGCTCTCTGCCATTTTCTTCCTGGCAATTGATGTATCGAGTAACCTGTGTTGTATGGAAGAATGAGTCCTACGGCTTAACCTAAAGAAAACTATATTTCTATTGCTTTACCAACACTCGCTTGAAGTGCGAAGTGTAGGGTTTGCATGGCTTCTTTCGTCTCCTGTCATAAGTCTCATTCTTGATCTTCAATGAAAGTGAGTGGGTAAGATATAAAACGTTGGTCTTGTGTTTAGGTAAAGTCTAAAGTCGCGAATCACATTACCAGGTATGCTGAACTTTTACTGACAAAGAGTTTCGTATTGCTTGGGGTAGGTCATATGACAATTATCTATGAGTTAAACAGGCGTTTAACAATTCGGGGGATGGGAGATACAGGTGTGACGGGCCGAGAGAGGAGTTGTGAAATCAAAGGCAGATTGGAAACGACTGAGCTATATTATTATAGAACACTCTCCTTTATATACAAAACGGCAAGGCAACAGGACATGGCATGTTCGAGAGACAGACAAAGTTCAGAGGAAAACCGGAGACATGATCATTCAGGTTCTTTTTAGTGCGAGGGAAGAGCGCAGATACAAGCATAATATATACAATAGGAATTATGTACAATTGTGTGACACACGGTTGGTACATGGCTCCCCCCCTAAAAATGATATACTGTACATGTTAAATAGGGCGCCCTGATCTAGAGGGGCGAACTGTAGGCGGGTCATCTGGCAGAAGATAAGCAGGTTTTAGACGATCAATGGAGACCCAGTCTTCTTTGCCCAGAATGTTTAGGAGGAATGCTTTCGGACTGCGTCGGATCACAAGGAAAGGTCCCGTGTAAGGGGGCGTTAACGGTGGCTTGCTGGTGTCGTTGCGCAGGAAGACGTGCGTTGCAGAGTGCAAGTCCGTTGGTATGTGATGCTTCGCTGGGGGCTTGTAAGTCTGGCGGCACGGAGTAAATTTTCCCACAACGTGACGTATGCGCTGGAGATCGTCGGAGGAGGTTGTACAAGGAAAAAACTCGGCAGGGACGACCAACGGGTCGCCATACACCATTTCGGCTGCCGAGACGTCGAGGGCGTCTTTAGGAGTGGTCCTTAGTCCAAGGAGGACCCAGGGAAGCTGAGTAAACCAGTTGCAATCCTTGCAGTGGGACATCAAAGCTGCTTTGAGGGTGCGATGAAAACGTTCAACCATTCCATTGGCAGCGGGGTTGTAGGCCGTTGTCTGATGTAGGGTGATGCCCAGGAGATTCGCTAATGACGTCCATAATTGAGAGGTGAAAGTGGTTCCCCTGTCAGAAGTAATATGCTCAGGGATACCGAATCTTTAAATCCATCCAGAGAGTAAGGCAGATGTATATGAGGCGGACGTTGCAGTTTCCATGGGAATGACTTCAGGCCAACGAGTGGAGCGGTCGATGACGGTAAACAAGTAACGATGTCCTTGTGATGTGGGTAGGGGGCCTACAACGTCGACGTGAATGTGTGCGAAACGACGCTGAGGTTGAGGAAAGGTGCCCACTCCTGAATCCGTGTGTCGATGTACTTTGGAAGTTTGGCAAGAAGTACAGGCACGGACCCAATCCTTAGCATCCTTAGAAATGCCGTGCCAAATGAACTTTGCCTTCAGCAGCTGTGCAGTAGAACGGCACGAGGGATGTGAAAGGCCGTGGATGAAATCAAACACCTGTCGGCGCATGGGAGCAGGAATCCAAGGTCGCGGTCTACCAGTACTGACATCACAGAGGAGGGTGGTGTTGGAGTTTTCGAGGGGAAAATCCTCCCAACGGAGGGACGTGCAGGATGTCCTACAAGCTTGATACTCTGGATCCTGTCGTTGGGCTTCAGCCAGGGTGTTGTAATCCAATCCCAGTTGAACGGCAGCCAACGTGTTTCTTGACAGGGCATCGGCAACGGGATTCATTTTCCCAGGGACGTATTGGAGGGTGCAATTGTATTCAGCCACGGTGGAGAGATGTCGGCGTTGACGGGCGGACCAGGCGTCAGACTGTCGAGTGAAGGCGTGCACCAGAGGCATGTGATCTGTGCGAATGACGAAGGGCGTACCTTCTAAGAAATGGCGAAAGTGACGGACAGCCAAGTGCACCGCCAGCAATTCTCGATCGAAGGTAGAATAACCCGATTCTGCCTTGGACAGTTTTCTGCTGAAGAAGGCCAATGGGCGGGGCGAGCCTTTGACCACCTGCCCGAGTACTGCACCAATAGCGACGTCTCTGGCATCAGTGGAGAGAAGGAGAGGGGCGTGTGGGATAGGAAAAGTGAGAGCCGCAGCAGTTGATAGGGCCTTCTTTGCATTGCAGAAGGCTGCTTCTTGAAGGGGACCCCACTTCAGGTCCTTTGGCTTGCCCTTGAGGGAGGCGTAGAGGGGAGCAAGAGTGGCGGCAATGGCTGGCAGAAAACGGTGATAATAGTTGATCATGCCCAAGAATTCCTGCAGAGCTTTGACGGTCGAGGGCGTTGGGAAATTCTGAACGGCTGCTACCTTCTCAGGGAGGGGATGGACTCCTTCAGGAGTGATACGGTGCCCTAGGAACGACACTTCGTTGGCGCCAAAGGTACACGTGTCGTACCGGACTACAAGGCCGTTTTGTTGCAGGCGGTCGAGCACGATGCGCAGGTGACGGAGGTGTTCCTCTTTCGAGGAGGAGAACACAAGTATGTCGTCCACATAACATACACAGAAAGGGAGGTCCCCTAAGATGCCATCCATGAGACGTTGAAACGTTGCCCCAGCATTACGAAGGCCAAAACAGGACTAATTGAAGGTGTATGTGCCAAACGGAGTGGTGATGGCGGTCTTGGGGATGTCTTCTGGGTTCATAGGCACCTGATAATACCTCTTCAGGAGGTCGAGCGTAGAGAAAACCTTTGCTTTGTGCAGGTAGGAGGTTACATCGGCAATGTTTGGGAGGGGGTAGTGATCCGGTTCTGTTTGCATGTTCAGGCGCCTGTAATCCCCGCACGGACGGAGGGAGCCGTCTTTCTTCAGAACGATGTGTAAGGGTGACGACCATGGGCTGGAGGCCTTTTGGCAAAGGCCCATTTTCTCCATTTCGGCGAACGTCTGTTTGGCGGCTGCCAATCGTTCCGGTGCCAGACGTCTGGATTTTGCGAAGACTGGGGGTCCCGTCGTCTTGATATGGTGATAAATACCGTGCTTGGCAGGAACCGTGGGCGTTTTGCGAAGTTCTGGATGGAAAACTTCCGGGTACGACGTGAGGAGGTGGGCGTAGGCATCCGTGGGTGCGCTGATGTGGAGAGCGAGGTTAGAGGGGGCGGGTTGAAGAGGTGTCGACAAGTACGAGTCTGCGTTGACCAATCGTCGGTGGGCGACATCGACCAGAAGGTGGAAATGAGAGAGGAAATCCGCACCGAGGATTGGCATTGTGACGTCAGCAACGAGAAACTTCCAATTGAATTTACCGTTTCCGAACGATAATGTGAGGCTCTCGTAACCGTAGGTGGGTATCGCAGATCCGTTGGCAGCTACCAAGCGGACGTCGGCAGATGTAGACAGACTACGTTGTGCCTTGAAGAGTTTCCTTGGCAAAAGAGAACAACAAGCACCCGTGTCTACCAAAAATCACACGCCCGTTCCTGCATCCTGTAAAAAGAAAAGATTAGAAACATGGGAGGCCACCGCCACAAGCGATGGCCTACTTACACGTTTTTTGGCCACTGACAATCTTTGGCACATTTCTTCGCAGTTGCCCCGAATCTGAAGTGGTAGTAGCAAAACTGCGGCGGAACGGAGGTAGTAAGTGGCTGTAGAAGTCGTTCATTGGGGCGCGAGCGATTGGTGGGTGGTGGGCGGCTTTGTCGCCGCTTCGGCACGTCACGGGGTAGGCGTGTATGTCCTACGGTATTCATGTCAGGTTCGGTTGACGTTGAATAGGCATCCTCGTCGTCAGGGGTGGAGGCGTTGATGGAGGTCTTGAAGTGGCTGTCCATAAGGGCGTCGGCTTTGGTCATCAAGTCCTTTATGGGTAAACTATCGACATCGGGTATGGCAGCGCGCACAGGTTCAGGTAAACGGCGTATCCAGAGGGCACGGAGTAGGTTCACCTCACGAGGAGAGCCGTCTGCGGCAGGTTGAAGGCGAGCGATACTGGTCATTTCCCTGAGGGCAAGCGAAGCCCTTTGGTCCCCCAACGGTTGTTGCGAGAGCTGAAAAAGCTTTGCTATACGGGCGGCTGGCGACGGCGAGTACTGCTGCTGAAGGTATGATTTGAGGTCGTCATACGCTATTGGGGTGTCTCCTTGTTCACAAAGCCAGTCGGATATTTCTGGGAAGGTGTCCTCGGGTATCGCCGCGAGAACATAATCCGCTTTGGTGGTTGAGCGAGTCACGCCCCTGATACGAAACTGGACTTCTGCGCGCTGAAACCAAGCAAATGCCTCTCCGCTGGCAAACGATGAAAGTTTGAATGGAGCAGCCGCAGCACCAACTGCCGTAGAGTCCGCCATAGTACCAACGATGAAGGGGCGAGGGGGTGGGGGTGGAAGGCGGTGGGAGCGAGTCGACTTCCGGGGTCACCAATGTGACGGGCCGAGAGAGGAGTTGTGAAATCAAAGGCAGATTGGAAACGACTGAGCTATATTATTATAGAACACTCTCCTTTATATACAAAACGGCAAGGCAACAGGACATGGCATGTTCGAGAGACAGACAAAGTTCAGAGGAAAACCGGAGACATGATCATTCAGGTTCTTTTCAGTGCGAGGGAAGAGCGCAGATACAAGCATAATATATACAATAGGAATTATGTACAATTGTGTGACACACGGTTGGTACACAGGGGAAGAAATTTTATAACAACGTCACTGAGGGACGTCATCACTTTTGCGAATGTGTGGGTGGCTAAGACTGGCTTTAGCCTCATTTTCTTAGGTAAAAAAGTTAATGAAACGTAATTGGCAATGCACAGTATTTCCCAAAATTAGGCCATTGTATGAAGCGCTCCCTGCTTTGATATCATGAAAATCCATCAGTTATTTTAGGAGTTATTTAAAAAAAAACACTATTACATGGCCTCTGGAAACGATAATAGTCTGGTACCATCTTATTTCCTGCTTCATCTTTCCCCAAAGAATCTCTATAGCTTTAATTATAATGTGACCATTATATATATATATATATATATATATATATATATATATATATATATATATATATATATATATATATATATATATATATATATATATATATATACATACAGTATATATATATTACCATTGTCCCCTTATTCTGTAGACATCAGCAGCAGCAAAGGGCTGCACTTCTTTACTTCACAGTCTATAATATTCTTTAAATTCACTTCACTGGGTATTGTAGTAGTCGGAGAAGGCGATAGAATTTACCAGATAGGGAATTGGGAAAATTGATCAGAAAATCAGTACTATTCCATTAACATCGGGACAGTTTTGTTTTAGTATAACACGACGTTGGACAAACGAAACATAGCGGGTTAAATTATCAAAAGTTAAAGAAAAAAATTGGACATTTTCCTTTCTTCAAAAAAATACAGGACAGACGTTGAAAAAACTGGATTGTCCCGCTTATAAGCGGGACTCTGGTCACATTAGTTTAATATCACAGATTTTGATAGGCTATTCTATTACCAGAATTTCAGGGTGCCTCCTGAACCATTCAGTCACAAAGTAGGCTATGTGTATACGGCTATTGACGTGGACAAATATTCAGTAATGTGTTCGCCGTTAAGAATTGTCATGGCTCTTACTGTCGGTAGCATCACATCATCAAAAAGAGATATATATTCCCTGGCGTTCATGGTGCCGTTAATCTTTACCAACTCCCCTTGACCATAAATCGATATCCATCCCCAGTAACTTTCCCAAACCATCCCATTCCTGCCTCTCTCTTGAATATTATTTGCTTCGTATCTTGCGCTGATGCGTCGCAAGACATGCCTTGCTCTAGCCTCCACTGACCTGAATGAAACTTCATCGCTAAAGATAAAATTTTTCGAAAAATCAATATCTATACCTAAATGTTGCAGAGCAAAGCCCAGGCAGGTATGGTGCCATTCCTTTAGCTGTTCTTTGTGAGATGGACATGACAGTTGATTGAGTGCTCCCTCAGATGACATTTGGTTGTCTGTGCAGTACATGGGAAATAAGGTTCACATGTGATAGCTACTGATATTTTCATGTGGTTAGCTGTGGATGCTGCAAGGTATTCTTGGTCCTGCTGCGGTGATGTTATTAGTGGTTTTCCTATCCTTTGTAAATTTGCCAATGTTCTCTCTCCCTGCCATCTTGATATCCATCTTTGGACTGTGCGAGTTGACACTCAAATGCTGATAGTAATATCTCAAGTCGGAACACAGCGCTTTGACTCACCAACAATCCGCCCCTTTTGAGTTATACTCTCAACAGTTATCTTTCCTTGCTGCTGCCATCTCCACGAAGATTGTCATATTATGAATATTATACATGGATTTTAGAGCACAAGGTCATATATTACAACAAGTATTCCAAACAAACAATATTATAGATGAACAAAATCACTGGAAATAACACTTACCTGTTATAGATAATCATTCTCCCCTATGTATAATCCTAAACAATGGCGGAAAACGTGTGGCTGTCAAGGCCAGTGGCTTTTGTAGCCACCCTACAGCACCATTTCTACTCCTAGACACGCTCAGATCGTGATCTTTTCGAGAGCAACTGGTCTATCCTGTTATTATTATCATTATTATTTTTTTTTTAAGGTTAAATTCCTGCTCTAATCCTCCCTTTCACATATTATCCCACTTACGGGCTGCCATTAGTACAAGAGCCCGTGGCTTGCATATCATTTTGTAATTGCCGCTTAAATAAACTACCTACATACTTGTTTCTAGATTATACATTGTTCAGCTGTGTTCCACGTCACCTCATGAGCCAGGACCCCACCTCGTCCCCTCAAAACTTTTGTTCAGGTTTAAAAAAAAAAAGTCATGTCAGAACGATATATACCTGTTTTCATGACGAGCTGGAATCATCTATATTTATTTTTATCTATAAGGGTATAACTATCATCATCATTATCAGTTCATAAATGTTGATAAGAAAACCTCATAAGCCATACATTAAGATCACCCAATTACCACCTTTCCACTATATTTTTTAACCCCGACCTGGCTATATCCTTCTTCCCCCATCTCCACATGGTCAAGGTTTAAATGTGTTTCAGTTCTTATGAGATCCTTTTGGTGGATTAAATATTTTAGAGGAAAAATAAGATACTTAGGTGACAATATTTAGTTAATTTTATTTTCCAGATTTTTACATTTGTTTCTTAACTCCAAATAACGAGGTGAATATGTACAAGACTCATTGAACAAATATCTAGAATAATGAAATTAAGAAGAACTTGCCGGGGGGACCCCTATAATAAACTGTTGGACATCAGGTCATGAAACGATAAATGAAATTATATAAATACGAATACTCATTGCTAAGGAAATATTTCCTTTTGCCTTAGGGATGGTGAAGCTAGACTTCGGCCTATGACAATTGAGCAATCATAAACTACATCCCATATACAACACCATCATTAGAATAATGCACCAGTGAACACATTCATTGAATTTCATATCACATCTTTCAATTTGGCCAATCATTTCTGAAAAACAACATACTCTATGTTGATTGATGATACATTTTAAATCATCAACCTTAAACTAATATAACTGATATAGCAGATAAAACTATTTCCTTTGATTGAATGGTTGCGATGGCCAGAGCCAAGTAGCCCTAGACACAAAAGCTGAACCCAACCGCACCGAAGCTACGCGACTTATGAGTAAAATCAAAGGAAAACTATGAAATCAACACATAGACCTTTAAACCTCATTACTTTGAAATTTTTAACAAACGCCAATTATCAATAATTGGAGACCATAGAGGTGTTATGTGAAACGATAGATTATTTGTACCTAAAAAGATTACGCTCAGAGAGAGAGAGAGAGAGAGAGAGAGAGAGAGAGAGAGAGAGAGAGAGAGAGAGAGACTGCTTAGGAAAATGCAAACGAAGGGCAATATTTCCGTGTGATGGATATTATTTGAATAATCAGTTTCAACAAAGTTTTAGATTTTACATAAGAATATGATGAGGAAAATGAATAAAAAGTGATGAAATATTTTGGTGAATTGGTTTCGAAATAATATCCTCTTATATTTCTTACAGAATAAAAAAGTTCCCACTCTCGTTTGTTATGTATTTCAATCATCATCTCACTTCTTTGAGTGAAATTGGTAATTTTCCCCTTAATCACATTGAAACCATCCTAACGATGTCTTGGTTGTTTAAACGTCGGTCAGGACAAGAAGGGCATGATCTCTCCAAGTCGAGTCTAACGAGGTGATGCCAGTTTTGTTGCTGGGTGTACCAAATCTTTCCAGAAAGAATAACATGATTATACACCAACCATAGTTTATTGAGCAAGGTTAATGTTAGGTTTAAATTAGGGTGGCCTCATGTAAGCATTAACAATCAATTGAAATTCCTCACCAGTAAGTTGTGTAAGATCTTAGAAGCGATTAATAGATGTGACTTGAACTTACGGACTTAATGCAACCTAAATTACCAAAGTAAATAGCAATGTGTTTGAGATGTATATCTCACGTTTGGCAAAAATAACTGAATTTGAGAGTAGTAAAATTGTCTGCACGCACGAATATACTGAAAAACACGTATCTCTTTTTATGGGCAGGCAATAAAGGCAAGATAAACTTGAATTCGTTGGCCCAGGAAGGGAAAAGGAAATAGAGGGTCTCATATATTGTTTGGAGAGAGACGCCATTATTTACCAGTGTGCTCATTCAAGGTATTAGGAATGTCTGAGAGAGAGAGAGAGAGAGAGAGAGAGAGAGAGAGAGAGAGAGAGAGAGAGAGAGAGAGAGAGAGAGAGAGAGAGAAAGAACCTTTCTTTTCCGAAGGATGAACGTATAGTGTTATATATATATATATATATATATATATATATATATATATATATATATATATATATATATATATATATATATATATATATATCCTCTTTATGTAAGAGTGTGTAATTAATGGGCGAACGTCTGGTTTTTCAGGAAATCAAAATTAAGTATATAGTTAGCCCCTAAAAAGATGCAGCTACCCAGTACAGGTGACTAGTAAGTTGGGAGTGATCCACGGGC
>NC_090741.1:134270806-134293306 GCF_036898095.1 Palaemon carinicauda | reverse complement strand
ATGTATATGTCTATGTATATATTATGCATATTTGTGTATGAATGCCTGTCTGTGTATACGTATGTATAAGTCTTATTATATATTTATATATACTGTAGATGTTTTTTACATATACATATAGTTTTGCTTTTGTATTTATATAGATAAGGCTACCGTTATTCATATAAATAAACTGTATTGAAAGTCAAAAACAAGAATTTACCCATCACCAGAAAAAAACCTTTTTGGCAGGTGTCTAATGAGGTTGGATCTCCGCCCAGTAAACACCTGACCTCAGCCCAGGTAGCTGGTATGGGAGTGTCATTGTTTTGTATGCCTCTATATGTATGTTCGTACGTTTACTTTCCCTATAAAATGTAAAGTAACCTTTCTCAATAAATCAGTCCTCTGAAGAAATATCACGAAACTAGTCAGGACTTTATCGTTTTTTTAGTTTTTTTTTTTTCATTTTCCCTGTGGTTTTTCTGCATATATATATATATATATATATATATATATATATATATATATATATATATATATATATACATATATATATATATATATATATATATATATATATATATATATATATATATATATATATATATATATATATATATATATATATATATATATATATATATATATATATATATATGTTTTTGGGCTCCGGCCATGTCACCCTGATGGAAGTTCCTAAAAGGTAGCTTCCTAGGGTATATTTGACTACAGTGATATTCCCAGAGAATTTTACCTTAAGGTATCCAGAATTCTAACTCCTGGAGCGAATATCCCTAAATAATCTCACAGGGATATCGCATAATATCAGAAGACGTATTCTTGACACGTCACATAGCTATCTTCACCCTGAACAGTATTAACGCTTCAAGGGGTTACAGTGACAAGAATCTGAAACGAGAATGAAAAGAGAGCCGCTCATAAGGAATATCTCCTATTCCGTTCCCAGTGTGTATCTGATGAAGGCAGTAGCGCCCTCTCCATTCCTTTTCGTGAAGCTCTACTACTCGGTGTTTTCCCTTGTGTTCTCTCGTTATTTTGGATTTAATTCATCATTTTGACGACTTCTACGGCATCTTTTGCCTCTGGATAGTTGAGTATTATCTTTACTATGTATAAATGTAAGCTCTTGTCGTTTTGAATTAAATGAAAAGTGATATTAACGTAAACAAGAGCTGTTGCCTACAGGTGGCATCCTGGATGCTATCACTCGCTATATATGGGTCATTTAGTTAGCAAGAGTGACATTCCCGGTTTGTTATGCTTTAATAATCTAACTATTTAGCTCTTCTAGGAATGCTTATATGATGCCGTTAGTTTTTAGTTCGGTGATTTAGGTAACCGATGTTGCCCTTCGCGAGGCCTAGTAGCTTTCATGCATGATATAAGTTTTCCGAGTACTATATTATTGAAGCTATAGGCATATATTTTATACATGCAAGATATTATTGAATGTTCTTTCCAAGATTGTATACGAGAGAGTTTCGGTGAGTTAGGTAATCGATTCTCATCGCACCTAGGCTAGTAACCTATGGTACAGTAGTATACTTTCGCACATCCTGATTGTTCTTTTCTCCTCCGGAGGCTAAGTTTAATCCCTCTCTCCCTCTGAGTAGGCCTTAGTCTTAATCTTAGCAGTTCTATCTGTATAATAATTCAAGTATAACTATACTAGGATATGTCTGTCCTGACCTGATAACCAGAGTGACTGGTTTTTTGGGTTAGGGCAGAACATCAGAGTTTCTAGTCTGTGGTCTGCTTCTTCTTAGCATAGAGAATGAGTTTCCTTTGCTAGGTTAGGGGCGGATACAGGAAGCTTTGCTTCCCTAGTCCACGTCTGAAGGATTCTGTATGAGAGAATTTCTTCCTCTAGTGGTCTAGCAGACTGTACTCTGTTGTTATTCTCGGGCTGGAGAATGAGTTTTCTCTGTTGCCTGGCGAAATAACTTCACCTAACTATGTTCTGGTTGGGAGGAGGATAGCAAGTATAACCAGTCTTCCTCCCTAATAGACAACTCTAGGTTAGGATGAGCTTCCCTAAATGCTGAGTGTGTCTCTTTCTAGAACGAAGTTTAGAAGACCATTATCCCTTCCCCCCCTCTCTTTCTTTCTTTTGGCCGCAGTCCTACTTCCGGACCTAGTATAGGTTAGGATGGAGGACCGGCTCAGCTCTCTGCCGGCCGGCAATTACGTGTCGGCCGGCAGAGACCCCTTGTTCTTGCAGAGTGAACTCCAGACCTCCCTTGGTCTTCCTTCCATGTCCGCCGGTAAAGTCCGGCAGGCTATGGATCCTTGGAAGCCTGAATGCTACATTCTCCCCTTCCAAAAGTTCACTTTTTCTGGATGGAAGGTCGTATGGCAATGTCGCTTTATAACCTTACATCCATACTGTTTCTCTGACTATTATGTTGTACCCATAGCCAGGCTGCCGGCTCAACAGCCGACAGCCGGACAGGGGGAGGTTCTCTGGTTCTAAGCCACTGCTGGCGGGCATGGGTATTGCTACCTTTGCCTGCCAGCAGTGGAAATACAGCTGTCGGCCGGCAATGATTGCCGGCCGCCACACAATTGAGAACCAGTGGCCTGCCGCCTATTGGTTAAAGGTAGTATATCTTTGAACTATAGAGATGTAATGCCGGCCGGCACGTGCCGGCGTACCGGCGCGTGCTGGCCGGCACAACAGCATGCGATGTACAGTAGTTACTATATTGGTAGTATAGTACACACTGCATTAGTAAAACTGCAGTACAGAGTTTGTGATAACACTAAAGTTCTTCAACATACTTAATGTTATCTTGTACAGCCTTTTGTTGAGACCGTACAATATATAGAAAGTGAGTTCTTTCTGTATTCATTTTATCCCGTATATTAAAACTTTATTTCAAGGTGTGAACTACACCTCAAATTTCCGTTTAGAAAATTACATAATCTATTCTAGAATAGAATCAACCTTAGTTTTAATATCTTGGGAGGTTACAGCAATTGACTGGACAGGAAATACATGTATGTGTCTTTCCTTCTTTCTTTTATAGCTTTTCTATATAAGCTACATGTTTTAATATAAGTGAAGAGCTTTCACTTGATATTCATGGATTTTTCTTCTCTTTACAGGAGGACCATCCAAAGTGCGGGAGTGTGTTATGTAATGTCCGCAGTAAGAACTTCTGTGGATATCAGCTTTGCAGGAGGCACGAAGCATGCACAGCCTCCAGAGGTGATCTCCGGTATTGGGACCCTCAGGTTTGTACTGTATGCTCTAACCTGATTACCTAGGCTTTTGACGACCCTAAGTCGACGAAGTCAAGGGATGCTGCCAGGGAAAAGTTACGAACCTGGATGAGGGGTTTTCAGAAAAACACCTCAGGCCCCTACCTTCCAAATGAGAAGATGAGGGCCTACCTTTTCCCTAAAGCATCGGCTGATGCAATCATCCGTCAGCCGTAGGTGGAGATACCAACTGCCCAGAATCCTGTAGATTCTGAAGTCTCGGCCGCCCTTCAAGACATCCAATAGGATGATAAGATGTCGGAGGTGTCAGATTCTACTAAGAAGGACCTTCTAAGAGAAGGTCAGGAGGAGGAGCTGTCCCAGGCTCCTCAAGTAGAAGAGGAAGAGATCGACGAGATGTCGGTTACATCGGTTCCAGACCCAGAACCTGTTCCCTCTACATCGTCTGCTATCCCAGATGAACTGGGAAGAACTCTTTCTTCCATTGTTGAGATGATCCATCAAATTCAAAGGAAGAATGATGAGAGGGAAGCTGCAATGAAACTGGAGATACGCAGACTTGCAGCATCACGTGGGCCCCAGAAGCGGCTTAACGTGAAGGATCTTCCTTTGTGCTCGGACACCAATCCGTGGAGGTATACCGAACACATGCCAATGACAACCGGGAAGATCGTGATTTCAGAAAAGTTGGGAGCAATTCCCCTGGAAGAGGTGGAAGTTTTGCCCAACAAAGATTCTTATCGGGACTGCTATATCAGTCTTAGGAAGGAGCCAGCCTCAAAGGAGGAGACATAGCCAAAGGAGGTCATAGTTTTTGACCATAGTAAAGCTCAGGCATTACTAGCGAGCTCGATGAAAGAGAGGGGCTTCACTAACTCAAAGGTGCCAGCCTTGAGTAAGAAGCTTCCCTCCTTTGTGGCCTCTCCTACCAGAGCCTTTCCCTTCATGGAAAAGGGATATAAGGCAGCCTTAAAGGCAGTGGAGGCAGGGAAACCATGCCCCTCCTTGGAGGAGTGCAAGCCGTTATCTCTGACCTTGCCCTTGGACCAAGAAGTCTGGAAGGACGTACATCTTACCTTCTCAGTCGGGAGGCTGGAAGCTGATATCGCTGAACGTCAGTTTGGTGAAGAACTTCCAAAACTGTCGGAGGTTCTCTTGCGTTGAGAGCAAGAGACCAAAGATAGACTTGCGGCATCGATGTCGTTGCAAATGACATTAGAAACGATGGCAAGTGACCCCAAGAAGCAGGAAAGGTTCATGGTACTGGCCAGAACCCATCTGGCCACAGTTACGAAGGATCTCTATAACTTTATTAAAGCTAGGAGAGCCTGTATAGAGTTCGTGTTTGCCTCGGCTGCGGTGAGGCACAAACCGAGGAAACTGATCTCCTCTCGTATCTGGGGTAAAGACCTCTTTCGCAACGAAGTAGTTAAAGAGGTAGTAGAAAAGGCCGCCACAGAGAATAGGAAACCTTTTCAAAAAGTGGGGCTTAGATCTTAAGAGAAAGTCTTTTCCGGATGAGGGTCCTCAACCCAAGAAAAAGACAAAAACGCCTAGGCCATCCTCTCAGCCGGCTAAACTCTACCGACAGCACCAACAACAACAACTTCCTCTGACCGCGGTGCCTCAGACAGTGGCACAAACTCCAACCACTTACCAGATGGTACCTCAACAAGTAGCGAAACAATCGCCAGTTTTTAGCCCAGCCTTCGAAAGGCAGACTTCTCCTTTCGTTTGAGAGCTAGAGGAATAGCCAGAGGTTCTTCTAGACGCCCTTCAAGAGGAAGGGGATCCAAGGGAGGACGCGGTCAAGGAGGCAAGGCCTCAGGTCCACAACAGCGGAAGTGAGATACTTCCAGTAGGAGGGAGACTACAGCTATTTAGGGATCGCTGGACCTTCGATCCCTGGGCCCACAGCCAAATAAAGAATGGACTAGGTTGGAGCTGGAGCAGTCCTCCACCTCAATTTCCTCAATTCTCCCCATACTCAATCCCCGCTCGGGAAGAAAATGTCCGAGAGCTCGTAGACAAAAGAGTAATCCGTTAAGTTAAATCCATAAAATTCCAAGGAAGGCTGTTTTGTGTTCCAATGAAGGACTCAGAGAAACTCAGAGTCATTCTAGACTTGTCGCCACTCAACAAGTTCATATTGAACTACAAGTTCAGAATGCTCACACTTCAACACATAGGGAACCTGCTGCCCAAAAGGGCATATACAGTCTCTATAGACTTGTTTGACGCTTATTGGCACGTTCCAATTAATCGTCACCTCTCCTCCTACCTAGGCTTCAAGTTATATAGAAAACTTTACGCCTTCTGAGCCATGCCTTTCGGACTAAGCATAGCCCCAAGGATTTACACGAATCTCGCAAACGCAGCCGTCCATCAATTACGCCTAAAGGGGGTCCAAGTAGTAGCCTACTTGGACGACTGGCTGGTGTTGGCAGCATCCAGGACAGAATGCATGCAAGCTTCTAAGATAGTGATCCAGTTCCTGGAACATTTGGGATTCAAGATCAACATCAAAAAGTCTCGACTTTCTCCAGCTTAAAAATTTCAGTGGTTGGGAATCCACTGGAATTTGGAGTCACATCGACTTTCCATTCCTGGTAAGAAGAGGAAAGAAATACCAGGATCTGTCAAGAGACTATTGAAATCCAAACAGATATCAAGACACGAACAGGAGAGAGTGCTGGGCTCTCTACAGTTTGCTTAGATAACAGATCCAGTGCTAAGAGCACAGCTAAAGGATGCAACAGGAGTCTAGAGAAAATACGGATCAAACGCGCGAAGAGATCTAATAAGACCACTACCGACTCGGCTGCGAACGCTTCTCAAGCCGTGGTCCAATGCCAAGCAATTGAAGAAATTAATACTTCTTCTACCTCCTCCCCCGTCAGTAATTATCCACACAGACGCTTCAAAGGAAGGCTGGGGAGGTCACTGTCATCAGACGAGAGTCCAAGGAGCTTGGTCCAATCTTTTCAAGTCATTTCACATCAACTTTCTAGAAGCCATGGCAGTACTTCTGACACTAAAGAAAGTATCTCTTCGCCACTCGACCCACATAAGACTGGTTCTAGATAGCGAGGTGATAGTGAGATACCTGAATCGACAAGGCTCGAGGTCACCTCAAATCAACCAATTGATGATGGCCATATACCATTTGGCGGAAAAGAAGAAATGGCACCTGTCAGCAGTTCACATTCAAGGGTTCCGCAAAGTGACAGAGGACGCTCTATCCAGGTTTACACCTATAGAGTCACAATGGTCCCTTGATGCAGGATCGTTCTCCTTCATCTCGAGTCAAGTCCCGGAGCTGCAGATAGACCTCTTTGCGAAGAAGGACAACAAGAAAATAGATCATTACGTGTCCCCATACGAGGATCCGCTAGCGGAGGCAGTGGACGCTACGTCCCTAGACTGGAACAGATGGTCCAGTATTTATCTGTTCCCTCCACACAACCTCCTTTTGAAGGCCCTCGATAAGCTGAGATCCTTCAAAGGGAAATCAGCAATAGTGGCCCACAAGTGGCCAAATAGCGTGTTGTTCCCTCTGGCATTGGAACTACGACTAAAATTTGTACCGCTACCGGATCCATCCCTGTCTAAGCGAGTACAGAAGTCGACTGTCTTCGCTTCATCACAGAAAACACGGAACTTACATCTCATGATTTTCTCTCCTTAGCGATGAGAAAAAGATTCGGTGTTAAAAGTCACTTTAGACTTTTGGAGGAAACCAGAAGACATTATGAGGCTTCAGGGAAGAAACAGATATCCTTTGTCAAGGCGAAGAAACCAAAAGAAATCTCGACAGATTCCTATTTATCATTCTTCATTCACCTTCATGAGCAAGGTTTAGCAGCCAACACAATTCTATTGTTCAAGCCTGCCTTGATAAGACAGATATCATATGCCTTACAAGTCGACCTTTCTAACGGCGTTCTTAATGAACTACAAAGGCCCATGCTAGGCTTAGCCCTTCAGCACCTCCAAAGACCCTTTGCATGGTCATTAGATAAGATTCTTCATTGTGTATAAATAATGAACAATGAGGAATGTGCTTAGAAGGTTTTGAATTTAAAGTCATATTTCTGCTTGTACTCGCTTTGGGGGCCAGAGTTAGTGAAATAGTGGCTCTCTCTAGAGAGGAAGGCCACGTCCAGTTCTTGGAGGGAGAACTGAATCTATTTCCAGACCCAACGTTTCTTACCAGGAACAAGCTACCCACCAACAGGTGGGGTCCCTAGAGAATCTGCCCTCTGAAGGAAGATGCATCTCTATGTCCAGTGGAGTGCCTAAAGGTCTATCTTCATAGAACTTCAGACTTTAGGGGAGGACAGCTGTTCAGAAGAGAAACCCTGGGTTCAAAGTTATCTATAACTAAGGGCGAAAATCACCTGTGTTATTCGCAGAACGGATCCAGACAGTACACCTGTTAGTCATGATACGAGGAAAGTTGCCTCTTCCATAAAATTTCTTTAATTATATGGACTTTGAACATCCTTGTTCGTACACCGGCTGGTAGTCATCCAAGGTGTTCTTTATGCACTATGCAAAGCAAGTGGAGCAACTTAAGAGGTCTGTGGTAACAGCAGGTAGAATTCTTTAATCTTCTGTTTCAAATCTGCGAGGAACAGTATAATTAATTTGGGACGATTAATTAAGAGGGTGCATGTGTAGTCACTGTATCTTACTACACACTGAGCGATAGGCCACGAAAGTGTCCTTACGAACTGTTCCATTGACGTTGGTGAACTATAGCATAATACGGACACTTGTGCCAAGCGTTTCTTACGCTAGTGTAAATAAACAGTATACATAATGTATCATTATTATTAATAATTCAATTGAAGTGGCAAATCTGTTTCCTGGTAGACGAAATAATATTTTCTGTTGACTGTTTTTCTTTATGCTTTAATGCATATCATCCACACTTTATAAATTTTATAAATGTTGATCTGATATGTACTGAGCATTAAGATTAAAATTTGGATATTTTTATCATGGTATGTCTTTTAAGATTGTTCCCTGATTCAAGCAAAAATCCACTCACTTTAACCCCTCCTTAGAAAGGGTTGACGTGGTACCCTAATGGGATAGTGGCAGTGATGCAAAATTTGTTCCTATGCAGATACATTCGTTATCCAATAGTTAATAAGAGTAGTCACTTTGAGGAAGGTGTCACAAATTCATACTGACATTGGTGACTCTTATACAAACTTTGCTTTATAATGTATAGGGCGAGACCACTATACAAGCTTGTCATTTTGTCATCCATAGTTATTATGTACTCCTCGAGACTTTTTCCAGAGTCAAGTACGACTCCTCCCTGTAGGGGGCAGGAAGCACTAACATACTTCATGCTTAGATGAAATGATGTATGACGGTAACCTCATAGGTCTCTAGGTCTAGACGGACCAGGAAAATATTTCTTGAAAGTATAGCACCGATTGAGAATCCACAGATACAGTAATGCTCTGGTAAACTTCCATCAGGACGACATGGCCTGAGCCCAAAACACGGATTTTGAGCGAAGCGAAAAATATATTTTTGGGTGAGATAGCCATGTCGTCCTGATGGACCTGCCCTTCCTTTTATTGTAAAAGGGCTTATTGACCCCTGCCTATAGTACAGTATCTGTAGCACCTCGTATATCGCTACAAGGAATAAAGAGGGCGCTACCGCCTTCATCAGATACACATTGGAAACGGAATAGGAGAGATGACTTAAGAGCGGCTCTCTTTTCATTCTCGTTTCAGATTCTTATCACTGTAACCCCTCGAAGCGTTAATACTGTTCGGGGTGAAGATAGCTATGTGACGTGTCAAGAATACGTCCATTGATATTATGCGATATCCCTGTGAGATCATTTAGGGATATTCGCTCCAGGAGTTAGAATTCTGGATACCTTAAGGTAAAATTCTCTGGGAATATCAGTGTAGTCAAATATACCATAGGAAGCTATCTTTTAGGAACTTCCATTAGGGCGACATGGCTACCTCCCCCCAAAATCGTTGTATATATATATATATATATATATATATATATATATATATATATATATATATATATATATGTATATGTATATATATATATATATATATATATATATATATATATATATATATATATATATATATATATATATATATATATAGGTATATGTATATATATATGTATATATATATATATATATATATATATATATATATATATATATATATATATATATATATATATATATATATATAATGTGTGTGTGCATGTTTGTCTGTGTCTGTGTGGGTTTGTGTGTTGCTATATTTTTATATACACACAAACACAAAACACACACACACACACACACACATATATATATATATATATATATATATATATGTATATAGATATATATATACTTATATACATACATACATTTATATATAGATATATATAGATATATATAGATATCTATATATATATATATAGATATATATATATATATATATATATATATATATATATATATATATATATATATATATATCTATATATATATATATATATATATATATATATATATATATATATATATACATATATATATAAATATATATATATATATATATATATATATATATATATATATATATACATATATATATATATATATATATATGTATATATATATATATGTATATATATATATATATATATATATATATATATATATATATATAGATAGATAGATATATAGATATATATATATATATATATATATATATATATATATATATATATATATATATATATATATAAACATATATATTATTATTATTTTTATTATTATTTTTATAATTATTATCATTATTATTATTATTATTATTATTATTATTATTATTATTATTATTATTATTATTATTACTTGCTAAGCTGAAACCCTAGTTGGAAAAGCAGGATGTTATAAGCCCAGGTGCCTCGACAATGAAAATAACCTATTGAAGAAATTAAAAATGAAATATTTTAAGAACAGTAACAGCATTAAAATTAATATTCCCTCTATAAACTACAAAAACTTTAACAAAAGAAGAGGATGAGAATTAAGTTAGAATAGTGTGCTCGAGTGTCCCATCAAGCACGATAACTGTAACCCAAGAACGCTGAAGATCATGGTACCGAGGCTATGGCACTACCCAAGACTAGAGAGCAATGGTTTGATTTTGAGGAGCAGCTTACCATAACTAAAGAGTCTCTTCTATCTTCACCAAGAGGAAAGTGGCCACTAAACATTACACAGCAGTAGTTAACCCCTTGATAGAAGAAGATTTGTTTGGTAATCTCAGTGTTGTCATGTGTATGAGAACAAAGGAGAATATGCAAAGGATAGGCCAGACTATTCGGTGTATGTGTAGGCAAAGGGAAAATAAACCGTAACCAGATAAAATGATCCAATGTAGCATCATCTGGCCAGTCAAAGGACCCCTTATTTTTTAAGCAAAAGTATCTCAACCGGTGGCTGGTGCCGTGGTCAACCTACTACCTATGAAATACTTGAGCTCTGACATTGATATGCAACTTTTGTTCGTAGTCAGGGATTACAAGTAAAACACTGACAGTAAATATTGGTGATCGAAATAATACACACTTCACGAAAAAAAAAAGATATATTTTATAAAAAGTTAAGGCTAATACAGAAAAATAAACAACAAAATTAAAACACTTGAAATAATAAATCAAAATAAAACTTTCGACATAGGAACAAAAATAATTTACTATATGAAAATTATACAATCACTTCATCCACTGGAAATTAGATCTATAGAAATATGAAATTTTAACAATTAATGAAAAGAGTTAACACTTCAACAGTAATGAACATACAATGATGAAATTCCCATGTATGTAACTGTTACACTTCTGTGTTTTGGTTCACACGAGGTTACCGAATAGTTAAGCAAAATAAATACCCTTCACAGTTCAAAATAAATCGTGCAGGACCGGTTAGCAAATAAAATTGACAATGTACTTACATTAACAAACCATACTTGAATTAATATCCAATAATTTCGGCAACATTTGAACATCACTATACACGATATATGCTGGATAGAAACTGCTAATAATGTTTAAAAGTAAAACACTATTCACACTTAAGAGGAGAGAGGGCTGGCTGACGTTAGCTCTTACAAAGGAATGGGATGGAACTCTTCTGTTGCTTATGCATACCTAAGGTCTATATATATTGACTTAATTTTCTAATAAAGCATTCTCGTGGCGTGCGGGCAAGGTTCTAGTGGCGTACGGTTGCCAGTGTAATAATTTGAAAAGGGGGTTACTAACTTTGCTAGCAAGGAAACCCTCTCTTTCTAATCATGCGGAAACCTAAAAAATTACGTAATCCATGATGTTCCTACCTCGTGTGGGTCATAAAATCATTACTTAAGAGTTTGTAACTAAACAACATGGAATAAAATGTTAATTCTTGTTAATTTTTTGTGCAACTGTCAATTTTGTGGAGAGTCCTGCATCATTCTGGAATTCTTCTTGAATATGTAAATTTGATTAGGTCTGTTCATGAGCTTAGCAAGTGCAAAGTTCATGTTAATTGAGTCTTACCTAATTAACTTCCAGTGAACCGCGGAGTACTCCAAGGGTATGTATTGTCCCCTATGTTTTTTATGCCCCTCATGGATTTTGTAATTTATAGAACAGTTGGAGATGGTGGAAAGGGAATGGACTGGATTGGTGATAAGAATTTGGCAGACCTAAAGTATGTTTATGATACTATCCTTGTTAGCAGAACGCCAGTGGATTTGCAATGCTTGCTTACAAGAACGCATAAAGTATCACATGAAGTTGGGCTGAAGATAAATAGGATAAAGACACAGATGATGAGAATGGATTATGCCATGGAAGATGACATATCAATGGAAGGAGAAAGGATTAATGAAGTATAATCATTCAAGCATTTAGGAACTATGATATCCCATAAAGGGTCTTTAGAATTAGACTCCAGGGAAAGACTCTCAAAATTCAATCAGACAAAGGCTAGGTTAAATTAAATTTGAAAATCAAACCGCATGAAGTTGTATATAAAATCAGACTAAATATCAGTTTAGTGAGATCCGTGTTACTATACGAGCATGTGTCATGGAATGAAAATGAAATCATCTCCAATAGATTAAGTAGATTTGAGAACGAAGTCCTCAGAAGGATATTGGGAGTCAAATGTCAGGACAGTATTAGATATGGAACTATAAAAGAGATTACTCGAGTGCCATATGTAGATGAGATCATGATGAGGGGTAGATGCAGATGGTTTTGGCATGCTATTCATACTCACCAAGAGAGATTAGTTGATCAAACGTTCAGCTGGACTCCACAAGGCGCTAGAAGAATTGCAAGACCAAGACCTACATGGCTGAGGACTATGGAACGCAAAATAAAGGATGAGTGGAGAAGTATTTAATTAAAAGCTCATGATAGAGACGACTGACGAAATCTAACCGAGGTCCTTTGCATCAATAGGCGTAGGAGGAGATGATTATATATATATATATATATATATATATATATATATATATATATATATATATATATATATATATATATATATATATATATATATATATAGATAGATAGAGAGAGAGAGAGAGAGAGAGAGAGAGAGAGAGAGAGAGAGAGAGAGAGAGAGAGAGAGAGAGAGAGAGAGAGAGAGAGATAATATGTTGATCGAAATGAAACACAAGCATACCTGCCATTAAAAAGAATACATAATTAAAATTGGGGTGGTATTCGATATCTTTTAATATAATTATTAACTCGTTAGACCACTGATCAGCTTACCAACTGCTATGGCTAGTTTCTGACGATCCCCGGAGAGGTAAGGAAAATAACAGGAGCATCCATATAACTACCTGGCATGACGAAACACAGATAATTATATACCCATAAAGTCTTTTATTATGTTTATTCCGTAACTGGAATACAAACCTACGCTATTTAGAAGGGTATGCTGAAAGGCCTGGCTATTAGAATTCAGCGAGGATTAACTACCCATTTGCTATTTAGCGGATGTAAGAGGTTGGGTAGGGGATACCTAGCTTTGCCTCTGGCTCGGATGGAGAACGGTTGTTATCGCTCCTCCTCATCTCCCTTTTGGACTGCCATTAACTGCTTGTTGCTTTTTATTTTCAGTGTGTATGTGTGAGCGTGTGTACTGTATTTTTTCTACTGCCATGCAGACTTGTACTGGACCAGAGGGCTGCACCTGCAGGAAGTTTATGTCTGCTTTGGAGACAGATCCCCACATCGTTTGCCCTGTCTGCAGAGGTTTACGCTGGGACGTAGACAACAAATGTAATGAGTGTTGCCAGTAGTCTGCCTTCTTTTGGGAAAGGTAAGAGCGTAGACGGAAGAGTAAGCGTAAGTGCGATTCTTCTCCTTTGAAGGCTGCTTTGAAGTAGAAAAAACACAAAGCTTTTTGCTCAGCCTCCCAGCTTTCCTTTGAAGCCCCTACTTGAATAGCTTCCTCTGGGGGCCGACGAGTAGTAGCATAGGCCATTTAACTCCTTACCAACCTCGGTCCTTGAAAGACAGTGCTGCCTCCCCTAGTGGGGGTGCCAAGGATCTTCCCAACAAGCGAGGCCGTATCTCTTTCTCCATTGTTACAGAAGTGGCCGTCGTTGGGTCTCCAGTTGTTCCTTCCAAGGAGGCCTTGCTGTGGTTCTTGCACCAAGGGTGCAGATCTTCAGCTTGTGTCAGAGTCAGACATCGACCCCTTCTCCATTGTCGGCTTTTTTTTTCAAAGAGCTCGTCTTCTGCCCTACCAGCTGCTCCTACAACTGAGTTTTCTTCTCCTTCTCCCGCAGCCGAGGCTTCTTCCCGGTCAAACTTCTTTCGAGGGAAGAACAAAGTCCAATGCCCCTATCTCTGTCAAGTGTTTCCCATTCTACTAAACGGTCTTACATAGAGAATCCTCTTCGGAGGCTTCTGACGGTCAGCTTGCTGACCGTACGCTTGTACATCCTTGTGTCGGCTGCAGAAGACCTCATCGTGCCCGTCCTCCTTTTAACCTTCACGGTGCTCCTGCTCTGGCAAAGAGACTTCTCTTCAGCTCTTCGTCTCCCCAGTCTTCTTCTTCAGAAGAAACTGTCAAGCCTGATTCCTCTGGCTACCGACTATCGCCTCGGTCCGCAATCTCAAATAAATGTACTCTGACATACCAGACCTTTGCTTGCTCGACACACTCACCATCAGCTGGCAGAGAGTGAATTATATAAGCTTCCATCAGCTCATGAATCACCTGGCCACCATGGACAACTAACTCCTCTTCAATGACCGACAACTCATGTACTGCCTACATGTTTGGCTCTCGTTAAGCGCTTGATATGCGTGAGTCAATTAGAACTCAAGATTCGCCTGCTCACCAACCAGCTCGGAAATCACCTGATCGTTAGTGATTTCTTAATCAACAGTGGTCACCACAGCACTTGCACGCCTTAAGTAGACCACCTCCGTCTCGGGAATCGCTCATCCATCATTCAACTAGCTAGCGTTCGGCCATAGTTCAGAGCGTTCTCAAACCATTACGTCGCTCTTCTTTGGAACGCGTTTGCCCCGTCAGTGCATGATTTACTTGAATGTGAATCAGCATCCATCAGTCTTTCTTTGTGCACAGCAATTGGTGATTAGCCTACTTGAGGATCATCGACACACCGGATAGACTCTCAAGCAGCGGTAACGAGCGACCCTGCATAGTCGTGGTATCTCTCATCAATGCTGAGATATTCTCCCTCTCACCAATCATCGCGTCATCGTCTTCCATCAGCAATCTCCTACGCGTTTTGAGCGGGAAGATTCTTGACCTTTTCCAACATGACAGCAGCCGTCATATCCGCATGCAAGTAAGGATCACCAGCAGCAGCAACCAAAGGTGGTGGTAGTAGCCACTAGCAAAGGTGAGGTGTTTAATGATCATTCGCCGTCACCTCATCTCCTAATCGTCAGTGTTCACCACACTTCTTGCATGCATTGAGTACACCATCTCCAACTCAGAAATCGCTCATCCATCACTCAACTTGCTAGTGTTTAGCCATAGCTAACAGCGTTCCCAAACCATTACGTTATTCTCCTTTAGAACGCATTTGCCCGGTCAGTGCATGATTCACTTCAACGGGAATCATCACCCATCAGTCAGTCTTCATGCCCAGTGATCCGTGATTAGTCTACTTGAGGATTATCGACACACAGACTAGCCTCTCGTTTAGCGGTAACAAGCGACCCCACATTTTCGCGGTATCGCTCGTCGACCTGGAGATATTCTCCCTTTCACCAATCATCGCATCAATGGTCTTCAAGTCATTAATCACCAACGCGTCTTGAGCGGGAGGATGGTCGACTTTCTTCAACACGACAGCGGCTGTCACATTCACATGCAAGTAAACATCACCAGCTGCAGCCACCGAAGATGGTGGTAGTAGCCGCTAGAAAAGGCGAGGTGGTTAACCATCATTTGCCATCACAAAATCTCCTAATCAACAGTGTTCATCAGGGCACTTGCACGCGTTGAGTAGACCATTTTGGTTTTGGGAATCGCTCATTACTCACTGAACTAGCTAGTGTTCAGCCATAACTCACAGCGTTCCCAAATCATTATGTTGCTCTCCTTTGGAAGGCGTTTGCCCAGTCAGTGCGTAATCCACTTCAACATGAATCATCATACATCAGTCAGCCTTAATGCCCAGCGATCTGTGATTTGCCTACTTGACGATCATCGACACAAGAACGAGCCTCTCGTACAGTAGTAACAAGCGACCCCACATTATCGCGGTTTCGCTTGTTGACGCTGAGATATTTCCCCTCTCACCAATCATCGAGTCATCTTTCTTCACGTCAGCAATCATTAACGCGTTTTGAGCAGGAAGATTCTCTTCAACACGAACGCAGCCATCAAGTCCGCATGCAAGTAAGGATCACCAGCTAAAGCCACCAAAGGTGGTGCTAGTAACCGCTAGAAATAATGAGGTGGTTAACGATCATTCGCCGTTGCCCCATTCCCCTCCCCGCAAAAACCCACTACAGGAGAAGGTGGAAGGGGGCAAGTTTCAGGGTTCTCATGCACAGAAGGCAGTCGACATCTACAGCACCTTCACCATCAGTGTCAGGAATGGAGATCACATGGAAGAATACTTCAACCTCTATACCTTCGGTGGATATTTTGGATAGTGCTTCGATGAGCAAGAAGACATTGTTCAACTCTTTAATAAGAGCTGTAAAAAAGGCCTTTGTCCCAATACTCCATTCGCGACCGGCGGAAGCCCCGGGTCTGCCTTGTTATCTTCTTCTATTTCAAGAGATCCAGGGTACGGACTTCAACTGCTTCCCCCCTGAAGATAAATAGGGGATCTCCTGATGAGCTCTCTTCATTTAGGGTCAAACTGACTCCAGTCAGTGCTCCAAGGGTAGAGGTTCCTCCTTTGGATCCATCGTCGCCTCTGCTCACCGATGCTTCACCCACCATCTCAAGAGATTCTCAGACGGAAGAGTCAGTTTCAGACTCTCACCTCCAATGAAAGTTGGAAAGACCCCGGGGAGAGAATGCCGTTTCACCTCCAGCTCTTTGTTCTCTACTTGCTGAGAAGGTCGCTACTTCCAGACCTTCCTCCTTGGAATCTATGTTTCCCCCCAAGAAGGGAACCTAAAGACTCTAAGACGATGTCAAAGTTCTCCTCCAGGACTCAGAAACCCACAAAAGTTGCCAGTAGACATGTCGGCCTTCCCGTTGACGACAGTGACCCACCCCAAGGCGAGACCTCGGCGGTGAAGGAAGTAGATCTTGCTGATCTTGCTGACCGCCCAATTTCAGACAGAGACCAGAGAGCTGGAGCATGCCTTTTGGCAAGCTCTTACCATCATTAGGGTCCTCAATGGGTTACCGGACCCAACGATTGCCCAGCAAGATGACATAGAAACTTTCCTAGACCATGTGTTAGGCAACCAGAAGCTTCCGAAGACCAGTACAGTTTTACCTTGGTCCCAGGGGTTAAAGGGCATTTGGCATAAGATAGCCTCCCTGCTCCAACAAGCTCTGATTCCTACCGGTCAAACTTCTCCCACCTTCGGGTGTCAATCAGAGATCTTGACCGAAGAGAAGGTCACGAAATACTCCATACAGGCAACTTTGTGGCAGGATCTTTGTTTATGATCTGTTGGAATCCTAGTACGGACTAAAGATTTCTGTAAGGAAAATACCAGGAAGGCTATGGAACCTTCCTTCTCTCTGGCACCAACACTATTGAGTTTTTGGCTCATCAGGTGGTGACCCTGTGGGCTAACACCATACTGAAATGAATGGATTTGGTGGCTGAGAGTTTCCACTAACAGGTCCCTAACGCCAAGATGTCTAGGGTCCTAAACTCTTCCCTGGAGGGTTTTTTTCTCTTTGAGCCAAGGGGCATCGGGAAGGCTGTGAAAAGGTGGAAAAAGTCCAACACGGGATCCCTGTTTCAAAGGACCCCGTCATCACTGCCCTACAGATCTCCGGCCGCTCCAAAGACTAGCCAAAGGAATCCCTCCTCTAAAAAAACAGCATCGATTAAAAATACGAAAGGCAACAAGTTCAATTGTGGGGGAAACCTTAGAAAGTTGGTGGCGAAAACTGCAAATGCTAGGATAGGCCACCCTCTTTCTTGTCCACCAATGGGGGGATGTGTACAAAGCTACTAGACCATGTGGATGCAGCTCGAGACCAAACCTTGGACGATCTCCGTGATTTGTTCAGCTAATCGTCTCCCATTTATCTGATATCTCCCTCAAATGACCAAGAATCTAGTGCCTGTGAGCTGCTATGGCATGGGATCAGTAAAGGGGCAGGTCCTTTAGGCCAAAATCCAGACCATGTTGGAGAAGGGTGCTCCCCAGGAGGTTCTAGAGGGTTGCACAGGCTTCTTTAGTCGATTCTTTATTGTGAAAAAAGCGTGTAGAGACTGGAGACCAGTCATCGATCTCTCAGCTCTGAACAAGTTTGTCGAACAGTGTTCATTCAGAAAGGAGACGGCAGATACAGCTAGACTAGCGATAAGACCACAGGACTTCCTCTGTACACTGGATCTAAAGGATGCATACTTCCATATACCAATTCATCCATCTTCAAACAAGTATCAGAGATTAAACATCGAAAACATAATATTATAGTTCAAGGTGCATTGTTCTGGCCTTTCCAAAACACCTCGGGTCTTAACAAAAGTATTTGCCCTAGTGTCATCCTTGGCTCACATACTCGGCATCCATCTCATTTGTTCCATGGATGACTGGCTGATGCTAGGAGATTCAGTGCCAACCCTTCTTCAATACCGAGACAAACTTTTGAGGCTGTACCAAGATCTGTGGATCATGGTAAACCTTGAGTAGTCTTCCCTGCTTCCCACTAAAAGACTGGTACTCCTGGCATGATATTAGACATCAAACTTCACAAAGCATACCCACCAGACAACAAGATAGAAAGACTGAGAAAAGTCGCAAGGCCTTTCCCGAGACGAAAAGAACTCCCACCCCAGAAGTGGCTGTCTAATCGGACATCTATCTTCCTTGGACCATCCAGTTCCCAATGGTTGCCTCAGGATTCAATCTCTCCAGTGCCATCTGGAGTCCAACTGGAATCAGGTCTTCGATTCCCCGGACACTCTCATACCCATGGAACCAGAGGAAAAGATGGACCTCGGATGGTGGCTGGCAAACGAGAATCAGCAGAAGGGTGTTGATCTTCTCATTCCTCCTCCTGTTTTGATGCTGTTTTTGGACGAATCCAAAGAAGGGTGGGGGGCCCACGTGCTGCACGATACAGTCTCAGGCCTTTGATCAGTGTCCATAAAGTATCTTCACATAAATCTCCTAGAGAGGAAGGCCGTCTATCTGGTGGGTCACTCTGTGATGGTTTTGAGCGACAACACCACATAAGTGGCTTACATAAAAAAGCAAGCAGGTACTTTTCTGCAGCCCATATCCCGTCTATCAGTAGACATACTAAGATTGCCAGAAGTCAACTCAGTCTCACTATCAGCTCACTTCATTCCAGGTAAGAGGAATGTAATCGCTGACAATTTGAGGAAACCATCAGATATAGTGATTTCCTAATGGTCGTTGAATCAGCTAGTGGCCAACAAAGTCCTGCATTTGTGGCATTCTTCAATTTTGGACCTGTTCACTATGACCCTGAACTTGAGACTCACGTTGTACCGCTCTCCTGTTCCAGATCCCAAGGCTCTCTGGCAAGAAGCATTCCAACAATGGTCGGACAACACGAACGTATATAAATTCCTACTGTTTTGTCTAATGAAAAGAGTACTAAACAAGACCAGAACATCGGTCAATCTTCCAACGACTCTCATAGCTCCGCTATGACATCACACAAAATGGTTCCCGGACCTTCTACTGCTTCTGAAGGAGCCACCAAGAGAACTTCCTCCACGAAAATATCTACTCAGACAACCGACAACCACATGTCAACAAGTACCACAAGGCAGCAGCTTCACTACGTTTTTACGCCTAGAAACTATCCCGCACCTTCTTACTCAGAGAAGATTTTCCGAAAACAAGTTGCGAAAAGGATGTCTAGGTACCTGTGGAGGTCCTCAGCTTCAGTGTACCATATGAAATGGAACCTCTTTTGTGGTTGGTGTCGTAGAAGGGGTCTCGATCCACTCCATGCCTCTATTCCAGCAATAGCGTAGTTTTTTGTGTATTTGCGGGAAGAAACGTGCCTTTCAGTTTCAATGGTTAAAGGCTATCGCTCAGCTTTAAGTATCTCCTTTAAACTATAAGGAATGGACATTTCCTCATTGCTTGAACTTTCGCTCCTCATACGAAGTCATGAACTTACCTGTCTTCAGTCAAAAGTGAGACCTCCCCCATGGAACGTGGTTTTTTGTTCTTCAGACCGTAAGAAGAGCTCTGTACGAACCATTAGGCCAGGCAACATATTCCCACCTGACTTGGAAGACGGTGTTCTTGCTCGCCTTGCCCCGGCCAAACAAAATGCGAACGTCATGGTCTCTCATATGACATACCCTATTCAGGGGGATGGGGAGAGGTAAGCTTCAGGTTCGTCCCTGAGTTTGTTGCAAGGATTCAAAATTAAGGGGTTTCGAATCTTTCCGGTTAACGAGTGTCCGCTCTGTAACTGACGACCCAGATCACCTGTTACTATGCCCAGTAAGGTGTTTGAGGCTCTACATAAAGAGAACAGCAACAACTCAGCCCAGAGTGCCCTCGCTCTTCCTTAGCACGGGCAGGTACAAGAAGAGGGTTACGAAGAAGACAATCTCCCCATGGATTTGCAAGGTCATTAAACTTGCCTTTGATCCCAATCCATCTCCAGCATGTCTCCCTGTGCCCATGATGTCAGGGGCATAGGTAGGTCCCTGGCCTTTAAAAAGAACTACTCTGTGACGCAGGTATTGCAAGCGGGTGTGTGGAAATTCCTAACTATGTTAATTGACCACTACCTGCAAGACTTAACACACAGGAACCTTGATACGTTTTCTATCGGTCCTGTGGTGGCTACAAAACAGCTGGTTTAGTACATCAAGCTCATTATTTGACAAATAGCAGAAGGTTAAGGGCATTGGTTAACTGAGTTTTAGTCTGATTGAATGAAAAAGGAGTTTCGGGCTCTTTTCCTTTCTTCCTCCTCCCCTTTCTTGGGGAAATAAGCTTCTGAATCCTCTGTACAAGCTTTGCAGGTAAACCATTGCTCCCTTGTGTAACCTAGTATTGTTTCCATACTGTTGTGTCCCCATACCTGGCGAGGTAGTATTGGGAATGTCTCGGTCGCTTCAGTTATTTCCTACAACACTCAGAATAACTTTTACCTTGACAGTCACATTGGTAGTATATCGCCACACACAGCTTGTGCAGGTCGCAGACCATGCTTAGCAGGTTTAGTGAGGTGTTATGGTCTCCTTATTTGAGAATGAAACCCTACAAAATAGGAAGTACCCTGAGTAAGACCAGAAGCCAGATTGGAAGGGACTTCCACCCTCCTAATGGGTGAGTCACCCCTATAAATAATGTTAGTTTGTATTCCAATTATTATTATCATTACTAACTAAGCTACAACCCTAGTTTGAAAAGTAATATGCTATAAGCCCAAACCCCCAACAGGGAATGAAAGGAAATAAGGAAATAAATAAACGATATAGGAAGTAATGAAAATTAGAATAAAACACTTTAAAAACGATAACAATATTACAACATACTTAATATATAAGCTAAAAAAGGACTTATGCAAGCCTGTTTAACATAAAAACATTTGCGGCGAGTTCGAACTTTTGAAGTTCTACTGATTCAACTACCTGATTAGGAAGATCATTCCACAACTTCGGAGATAATTTTATTTATCATAACGAACAAACCTTTGATATTAATACATACTTTCAGCCAACCTGTCCTCAGTCAAAGTCCTAGCTCCAAGCAAAGTGAAGCTCAGTCACAGGCGTGAGATTGATTGGTGTAGCAAGCTAACCCCCTACCCCCCACTAACTAGTGGAGATGGCTCGTCCTTTCAGCTTCACTAAAAGTAGTACCCCTATAAATATGTAAAGTTAGTATCGTTAGGAAAAATACAAATTAGCTTCGAATTTGTCATATTACAAAAATAATAAGGAAATCGACATTTACACGTGTACATGCAACGGCTACTGTTTTTTTTTTTTTTTTTTTTTTTTTTTTTTTTTTTTTTTTTTTCAGGCTGAGTGCTACTTGCCGTTACAAACGGTTATAGTTAGCAGTTGATAAAAATGACATTAGTGTAAATATTGACATTATGATAAAGGTAAACAAAATATGGCAGAAATTATCGTATTTTACATTCGACTGATTTTGTTGTTTAGATTGATTTGAGTCCAATGGTGGGTAATATATGTACTTTGTGGAAAAAAAAGAAGAGATACTTTATTATATTGTATGTTCTTCGCTTGTTCACGTGCATTATATAACTATGCTCTCCCTGAAGCAGACATCAAACATTATCTGTTTTCTTCAAGGTTGTAAGTGGTAGTATGGTATAGGGTAATGTAAATAAAAAGCCATAATGATTTCAATAATTGAGAGGTGAAAGTTGAACCCATTTTTCAAATAATATGATCTGGGATGCCGAATCTTGCTATCACTCTAGTAAGGCAGCAATATGTGAGGCAGAAGTAGCATCTAACATGACCATGACTTCGAGCCCGCGAGTACAGTAATTGATGATTATGAAAATATTACAATTGTCCTTGTGATGTGAGTAGG